>NC_092676.1:16076142-16379173 GCF_964355755.1 Antedon mediterranea
ATTGTAGAGGTTGGTGACAAGTATATTGATATGTCTACAGCTACTAAAGTGAAAACCATGACAAATCTATTAAAAGAAAATGTTTAAGAAAATCTAGTTATTCTATAGGTAGAATGTATTACTGTATCTCAATACGAGATTGCATGATAACAAACTGAATATCCTTACTACAGAAAAATGGTTTTAGAAGGTTTAGTAATTCAAATATTTCAAACCATAATTTACCCATAAACTGAGCATATACCTTTGCTGTGGATGACACTAGACAATTAATAATATGATTGGATGAAATTGTTGATGTATGTTAAAATTAAAATTTATTAACTTTAATTTATCTGTGTGTTTGTATTCATTTAAGTACTTGTACTATTTAAATGTATGTAAGCTGATATGTAGCAATTCATACAGAACATGTTCACACAATCTCATGGTAGAAGATGATTGTGATGATGTATGCGTCCATTAGATGATACATCTATCAAGCAGCAGGGAGGTAATAATGGTGTCAATTGGCATATTGGAAGCATTTTTGGTCAACATAAATCAGTTTATTTATTAGAATGTTGAACATTAATCATTAAAGCCACATTACATTGCCAAGACTGACAGGGGCTGAGATTGACCAGTACACCGGGGTAACTCCTCTCTCTTCCGAAAGATGCACCATAGACGAACCATATGTTTGTCTTTATCCGACCTATATCCAAGAAGACCTGGGGTCTGTTTCTGCTGCATACTGCTGAATAAACCGTTTATATCAAAATAGAGTTAAAATATAATTTTTATATCGACTGCATTTCTGCTAATTGTTTTCTCCTAAATAACCTATCAGTGTGTGGTCGTCGACCGAAATTTTTGGTACTACCCAGAATGCAATGGCCACTGGCGTTAATTCAAAAGTTACTGCAGTGTAGTTGACACAAAGTCAGTGGATGTCAATCAAATAACTGTTATTTTGCGTTTCAACTAAAGTTGTCCTGTTTCTGCTTGGTTCACTTTATTCACACGTTATTAGGCATATTTTTTGCAGCAGAAACAGGACCTTGTTCTACTAGCAGGAGAGCCAGAACATGTCCTGATATTATGGCTACAGTACAATGGTTTGTAGTGCCCATGCCTTAACCGCTCGACTCTATATCAGATGATACAATTAAAATAACCAGACTTTATATGCTATAAATCTTTTACATTTTTAATATTCAAAATTATTCCGTTTTTACATTTTAGATCAATTAAGTGATTAACGCCGCAATACAACTAAATGTGAGGTTGTGCTTTTAAATTCTAAAACATTCACTGGCTTCTGTCTTCTTTATAGAGGCAATTAGAATAACTTAAGTAACTTTGTCATATGTGGTATAGCACTGTGACATGTAAAGGTAAATGTGCACATGAAATACAAATGAAATTTGCCCATAATACTGTTAAATCATTAAATGAATGTAATTGCCAAAATGTCCCCTGATCGACTTCTAATAGCATACATAATTGAGGCTTGCAATCAAGGAAACATGCCATTTTTCTGCTAGGAGTAGGCCTTCTGTATTATATACTATACATTTGTACTTATATTATCTGGTAAGGTAAGTGTTCATATGGATGTGATGTTAAGCTATATATACACTATCAAAAAGTATGCCCAAATATGGTAGTGATATGACGTCATCTTGTCCATATATGGGCACATCACATTTTCTATTCACATAAAGTTTATTAGTGCAGACAGAGCTTAACACTATTTAGCATAGAAGCACTTGACTTAGTCTCCATGTAATAGCACATATATGCAAAGCTGAATAAAATTAAGGCTCCTAAAATTAAACCAAGCCTTATTGGCCAGTAAACCATCCATGTAGTTTTATTGTAATATACTGATCTAGTTTTCTGTGAATACAGTATATACCTAATATTTAAAACAAACTATTGATTAAAAATATGTCTGATCTAATTTTGCTACTATTGTATTTAAACTTTAATGCATGCACACAACTTGAATTTACAGAGCTAAAAATATCATAAATAAATTTAGTATTGAAAAGGTTAACACTGAATTTATTTCAAAGTTCCTTTAAAAATGCATGACCGTTATTTTGTTCATAATTTGTCAAATCCTAACATGATTCATAGGTTAATTTCATATTTTTATTATCATTCTTTTGTGATATAATAAATATTAGTAACTATCTTCAATTTGTGAGTATTAATTGTATTTACTTTACAATAATACTTATTTATATTTTTTATGATTCAATTATATTCAGCCCTGATCAAATTACAAAAAAACTATTTGGCAATCTTTCTTATCTAATTTACTATTCTATAAGTACCTCAAAAAGAAATATTAAATAAGATTGGCATGCAATATAGTTTAGTCTATAGAACAAACAAAAGATTACATATAGAAATACTGTAGTAAACAAACTTAAAAAAGGTGATCATAGAGCATACTTTAGGAAATTCCTCCACGGTATCATAGCAATCAACTTACACATCCGCATGTTATTTTCTACCTACTTCTTTATTGTATATGGCAAAAATAGAACAATGTAAGGTCATTGTTAAAAAAATAGTAAAATAAACATCAGCTGATGGAAGGCCGATAAAATAGATAGATCATAGATAGGTCATTTATTAGGTAGCCTGACACCCTTATTTTAAAATCCTGGTTCTGCCTCTGGTAAAAACATGGGTTTGACAGTCAAATACTATACAGAGCTAGAAAAATCACATATTGGCATTGGTACACGAAAGAGGTGAACCTACAGTAGCATAGACTGAATAGAAAAACCTGGTCACATAAGTTAGGTGTTTAGAAGTATGTAATGAAATATCATTATTGTAAACAATTGGGCCATGATCAGATTTTCATAATGAGTTCTAATTGTAGAGATGATTTTGAAGCTTCAGCACGGCAAGTTTTGAGCGAAAATATGGGCATTTGGTATTTATCAGAAAGTTTTACAATAAATAATGAGTTAGTACTATCTGAATAGTACTAAAAACACAAATAAAATGATTAAACAACTTATTCTACAAAGCGCCAATTTACCAAATAACTGCACCATTGAATTGAAAATGCACTTTTTTTCCTAATAGGGACAAGCAATATTTAAATTACATCTATTGACCTTTATACTCTTAAATTGAATGACATGATTTTGAATATCAAATCTGTAATATGCATTTATAAGAAGCGTGACAAACGTGAAGGAATAGAACCATTGAAATATAAGAATCAATAGAAAAATAAAATATAAATCTTAAAATCTCATCTACATTATCAACTTAGCAAAAATTGTACAAATATATCACACATTTACTGAACAAAATAAAAACAATAAAACACATTAAAAGTATATTTATAAATTTATCAGAATATACAAGATAATTATGCGAGGGAATTTTTAATCAGCAACTCCCTGTCTATTGTAGGCCTCTATTTGTTTTTATGTAGAATAGCTTATATTATGAAGAATATATCAATATAAATATACAGTAGTGTGAACACATGTTGTATTCAACCATCATTTTATTCATAATGCTATCTTAAAAATATACAAAGATTGCTTTGCAGAGGATGTATTACATTATCTTCTAATATATAGCTATGATGTCTAGTAACTCATCTTTAAAATACAGCAATTATTGTTATGTTTGCACATTTTTACTCTAAAAATTTGCTAGCAGCGTAGGTTAAGATGACCGGTAAACCTGTCATGTCTGGTCATATAAAATAAGGTCAAACTTGACCACTACTTCGCCCGTCGATACTTCATGTAAGAGTAATCGTTTTGTAATCGGTCCTTTCCCGTAATTTTCCTTTTTGATATCTGCTATTCGAACTTCTGTTCTTCCCAGAAAATCTAAAATAACAAACCAAATAATTAATAATTGTAATATTTCAGTTTAAAAACTACAACATTACATTGTTTTGATTAACATTTGTTTCATGTGAATGAGTAATGAATGATGTACAGTAATACAGACTATTTGCAAAGAGTATCAGTAAAACAAACTCTTAATATGATTAAGATACAGGTAGGCCTATCTAACTACACTACACTATAATACAAAGAAAAAATACCATTATAATCTTTTTGCTTAAGTCAAGATACAGTAGTTAGGCAGTGCTTAAGTAAAAAACTGAAGCCTATAATTTCATCTTAAGGAATAAGCTTTGTCATCATTTGTCAAGAAAGAGTAATTTTGATTAATCAGACCCCATGTATACAATATAAACTGCATACACAGATGGTAGGATATATACGATTTACGATCCTCGCAGCGGTAGTCATGTGATGCAGTTTCAACCAATCACGTTCACGTATTTACATAGGCTGTGTAATATAAGATGGTATTGCAGTGTACTGTACTACTAGTATACTACTGTATATAAATACTATGTATTTCAGATACAACAGTAGGCCTAATTCATTTTGAATTAAGAGAACAAACACACTAATAAATATATGAAAGAACCCAGAAACTGAGTGAAGTACTTGGCAAAATATTGCCACACAGAGGGTATATGTTTATATTTCGGATCTTGTTAAAAGAAAACACATTTTTCTTTTTGTAGAAAGATAACTTAAAAATTGTAGGCACTATTGTGCTAATCAACAAACAAACAAAACAAGTACTATACTTCATGAATAAATGAACGTTAAATGAAAAATTATTAAAAGTGAATGATTGAAATAGACACCTACCATCAGGAGAGAGGAAGTCTTTATCATAGACTGTTAAACATAGCACATCTTGGTTCAAATCTCTCACAATAAACTGCATATTATAGTTCCATTTCGGGTTCAATGTGTCTGGAATAAAACGTGTACGGTTCTCCTCACCTCCCATACTAACCTCACAATATGGGTCAGCACGACCTTCAATAAAATGTAATGTCAAATATTATGTGTCAATAATCAGTAAAACTAAGAGAGAAATTAATTTGCTAATAAAATGCATACAAACATTCAAACATTGATAAAACTGTTGAAATATATATTTAAAAAGTCTGTAACAGCAGGACAATAAGTACCTATTTAAATAACTTTATTCCAAAATATTAGAAAATTGCACAAAAAAAGGCAACCACAACAAGTGAAGCTTGGTTGGCATACAGTAACTAAAACGAACAATAGCTTGGGTTAATAATTAATTAACTAATTAACAAATTTAACTAATGATACTGTATGTTTATACTGGGATTTTATAGTTTCAAATGAAAATTGTCCAAGTACACAATTTATTATGAAAATGTTCATAAAAAATGGGTAGGGTGTGAAATATATAATTGTTAACTGTAATTTGATTGTAAGTATTTTAATCATTGATAAAGACAACTCGCATTCCCTTACCAGTAACAGAGTTTGATGGCTTAAGATCAGCGCCCTCAATAATCACGACAAGCAAACGTCCAATTCCCTTGCTTCGCATTGAACGTACTAAAACAGAGAATAATTAAGAGAGATTTACATAACACAAAAGAAGAAAGGTAATCATGATCATAATCTTTCTATAACACAGAATGGGTTTATTCTTCTCTGTAAATATTTACTTGTTTTAGATTTAAAAATGTTATTTCATACGCATCTAAAAGTGGGTAAACTCAACCAATTACAGGATGGATAACCTATTTTCTAATTTATTGAAAAGAGTGGTGAGTTAAAACCCTCTTACAGTGGTCAGGATTGAACACTGTCAATCAAGTATATTAGCCACCAAGTTACAGCTTCACTAAATCACTAGTTTACAATATTTACCTCTTTGGGCTTTCTCTCGCTTCTTCTTTTCTGTTTCAATTGAGTGTTTTGAAGCATTTTCAATTTGTTTGATCCATTTATTTCTGTAAATTAAAAAAAAAGAAGTCAGAAATCTTTATTTGATACATTTAATAACCGGACTGCTTTTCTCATTGTGGCATATCGAGGGATGAGCACCCTCCACCTCCCCACCTATAATCCGACATTTTTTATTCTAACATAGTATAATCAAATTTTGATCAACTGTGCAAATTATTAGTTATATACACATTTTAATTTTATACTTTTGCCCTCCGTAATGACAAATTTCAGAACCATCACAGGTCTTTATGATGGGTAGAGCATGTATGCAGTGATGTAACGCACAGGTCTGAGGCCTTGGGTGGTTTTAGCCTTTTCGAAATATTTTAATGCCTGTTTTTTTCCTGTAGACCTCCTTGGTTTAGTCAGTGAGTGCATAGCCATCAATGCCTGTATGAAGTAGTGAGCTTGTGATAAGAGGGTTGAGGTAGGCAGGTGACTGTGTCATGGAATACCCGTGTTATGTAAGATCAACTTCTGTTGCTGTTACGCTAGTTATAGATAATTTACCTTTGAGTTTTGATACAATGTTTGGTAATACTTACTTAATTTTCTCTGTTTCTGCTTTGAGAGCATAAACTTTCTCAATGTGAGTAAGGTGAAACACACATTCATCTTGTACATCTGATGGTACCTTCACTGTAATCTCACTCAGAAATAAAGGCTGCAAAGAAAATGTTAAATATAAATATAGTAGGCCTATAGATATATTATAAGACATATTGAATGATAATGAGAATGATGATGATGATATCAGTGATGAATGATAAAATTAATAATGAGGTTAAAATGATGGTGTTTTTTAGGGAGTTTTCCATCAAATTTTACTCAATGAGTATTTGGTTCATATAATATCAGATTCATGCAATAATAATATTTAAAAATTAATAAAAGACATACCTGTCGATACATTTTGTACATCATTTCATTTTTGTTATCAGAGAATGAAAAAAGAAGACCAGGGCGAACTGGTTGTGTTAACAGCAAGAAATCATTAAACAAAAAGGCATACAGCTCCTTGTTACTTTTAACCTGATAACAAAACAAAACATATTATAATTACATATTATAATAAAATATTAATAATAATAATAATAATACAATTAGTGATTTAATGAAAGGTTAAAGAGGTTCTAATATTATTCATATACTAACATGGGACTAGAAAATAAAAATCATTCCTTTTTAAAGATAATTCTTCCTTCCAAAGGCACTCTGCAATGAGGAGCATACAAATATACTATATACCGTAAGATAGATTAAAAAAAAGTAATGCAGTGGGACATTGTGTAACATACTGTATAATGGTAGTAGATATATTTAGAATAATCAATTTAATCATTAAAAAAATGTATTCTTATTTATCTCCGCCAAGGAGGTATATGTAATCGGTAGCGTGTGTTTGTTTGTTTGTTTGTTAGCAGGATTACTCAAAAAGTAATTACAAGATCTTTACCAAAATGAATAGACAGATAGATATGTGGTCAAGGACCATTCCATTAAATTTTGGGACCATTTGGGACCACAGTCCTGATTCTGGACCACTTTTTAGTATACTTTTTTAGACCTGCTAGTGTTGAAAGATAGGACAGAATTTTTCAAAAGCCGGCGAGCAGTCTTAAAGTAACAAGTAAACTGAAATTGCATTTTCTCGAGAACTACTTGTCCAAAAAACTTCATTTTTTAACAAGAGGCAAGAGTTATAATTTGTGATTTGTAATTTTAAAACATAATTTGATTTAATGTGCCCGTTTTTTGATGCGAGTAGTTTAGAAAACCTATTTCTTTTCAAATTCACTCGTTTGATTTTCACGTTGCTGTTCTATTGTTAGTCAACTGAAGCTATTGTTAATTGAAAGGCTTGTTACATAACCATTACACCCAACACACATGCTTGTAATGAAATTAGCCTAAATCACAAACAGCATTAAGACACACACAAATATATATATATATATATATTTTTTTTACCGGAGAAATCTTATGTAGGAGAATTTTACAGTAGGCGGAGGTATGCCCTCTCGGAGTGGGTTTCTAGTTTCAGATGTATCACGAAGATTAATATGAGATGCACACTAATCTAATAATAATGCTAATGGTAATCATAACTATTGCTATATTGTTATCGTTTATCTGTATTTTTTTATCAAATATAAGGTCTAAAGAGACAAGAAAAATAAGTTTTTTTTTCTGGTTTTGGCCTTATTTACAGATTTATTTGCAACTAACATTATTGTATTTATATTGACTGTATATTAAATCAATTCTGCTGTCACGCAAAAATTAAAAAATTCCATATTACTGTACTGTATATACAAAACAGTAGAATTTACATACCTTAAGTAACACACTGGAGTGTAGAAATTTTCTTGGACCTAGACAGTTGGTTAGTGAATTGAAAACAAGTTCCTGCAGAAGTAATATCAAATTTTTTGTTAGACACACCTTGGATATATTCATATATAATAACTGCCTGTTATTATTGTTATACATCCAATAGAATATTACAGTAGTTGGCTTTTGGTCATTGGATGTGATTTTAAGTAAAATAAAAATGAATAATTCATTATAAATAAATTATAATTATATATATATACATTATAATAGTACCTCTGGCAATCCTGTGCAATCAATGTGTGACTGTAACCATTCTAACTTATCAGAGTTTTCTCGTTCTCTTACTCCTTCATTCACTTGCTGACAAAGTTCTTCTGCTTTTTCAAGAGCTAATTTGATGTTATCATGGTCTATATGATCTTCACTTGTATATTTTAAAATCTTCAAGAATAAGAAAGAATTTGTTGATTTGCATATTTTTCAATGTCAAATTTTAATTTTCATAGTATAAAGACAGGTCGAGCTGAAAAAAGCGAAAGTCAATTAATGTGACATTATATAAAAATTATACTGACCGATATATTATATCTATAGTCTTGATTAATATTGATTTATATATAATGCATCTCCTACAAAAAACTAAACTAAATGATTCCTATATGTGCCAAATTTCATTAAAACTTGTCAGCAGTTCTAACACCTTTTATTGAAATATACATATAAACGCATTCTATTGAGAATTTTATAACATGTGTCTGGTGAAGAATAACATTGTGCCATGGACAAGTTAAACATGCCTCACAAAACTAATCAAAACAAAAAGTGTATCTCTTCTACGATTCTTCTTTATCTTAAATAATTAAAGATGTATTTTTAAATTTAGATCTTGGAAGTTTTAATAAAAACAAACAACAATAATGATTTTACTTATCAAAAGACTGAATAAAGAATAATAATATCCATTATCTGACAGAAGTATTTTTTGCTTTAAATTACAGTTTTTCAGGTAAATATATTCTTTATCCAAATTTTTTGGTCAAAGTGAATCAATTATGTAACATTAAAATGGAATATTCAAACAATAAATAAGACAATATTATAAATGCAAATGAATGCAAAAAGATGGCATACTGCAAGAGGCAAGACTGTGTGGGAGGCAAGTCTACTTGAATTGAAGAAAAACATAATGCACTAACAGCATGTTTGTGGCTTACTTCAACAAATTTTGTAATCGTGTAATGAAGGTTTGTTTTTTTAAATCTATATAAAGCCAGAAAACACAACAGATTCAGACTGAACCAATTAACCCTTAACAAAGAAGTTGGGTTTTCCACACCATTCCATCAGGTAAAATGTAAATTTTGCCAGGACAGCTTTACTAGGGTACGTTTATTTTAAATGAACACTTACCTTTTCAATTAACATTGGATACCTAGTAATACGTTGCATTGGTTTGATTAAAAAACTACTCAAAGGCATTCCTTTGGTTCTCTTGTCTCTGGCGATGTTCTAGCAATAAAAATAAAATATTTGTGAAAAGTAGTGATGGTTGAAGTACCATCAATATAGCTGTTTAAGGTGGAAATAAATAAAGGTGAATTTATTTAAAAAAAGAAGTTATATAGAAAATGGTGGAATTTTTTAGTTTCCTCAGATTTGTGTACATTATCATCTTGTCTGTTTCATTGAAAAACATGTTTCTTTTTGTACCTAGATTGATTTACTCTTACATATTCTATTGCATATAGTATGTATATACAGCTTCGGACGCTGAACTTATGGTACACTGTTTGGAAAATTTCCAACATATTTTACAATGAACCAATAAATATTATATTATACTTACTGTATATTCTTATTTTTCTTTCTATGGATACTTTCTAAAATAAATAATTATCAAATGAATATAACACCATGAGCTTACCCTTAAATAGTCTTTGAAGGATGGGTCTGAATCTATCTTCTTTTGCAGCATGGCAGAAGCAGTTAGTTGACAACTGCAGAACCTTATGTAAGGGGTCAGATGAGGAAGCTAAAAAAACAAGCACGATATGAATTATTCTATGTGGAAAACAAAATTATATATTCCATATTGACAAACCTTATCCATAATTTAATTAATTAAATTATACTTTCGAGTCTAAAGCTCTGTCTACACTATCCAACCTCATGTGACAAAAAATGTGATCCAATAATATGGAAACAATGATGTCCCAAAACTACCATATTTGGACATGACATCACACTATTTTCGTCAAACTAATCACGGCCGTAACCAGCTTGAAATTTTCACTTTTTAACTAGTTTGATAGTGTAGACAGACCTTAAAACATAATAAGACATAATTTTAAAAGGGTGTAGATTTTAAATCTTGTATAGGGCCTACTGTAGTTTTGTTTTAATAAGCCAATGTGGGCCACTTGTTTAGAATCTGGGAAGTATGCTAAGCTAGCTAGAAGTCAACAATGTTTTTTACCTGTTAGCAATTGTAACTATGTCAGGGTTAAACATACAGTTTTAAACCTTACAACTGGCTAATAACAAATTAATACTAATAGTACTAAAATACTTTTTGTAAAAACAGTGCATTATTTGCCTTTTTTGAATGTTTTTTGCATATCTTGCCTAATAAGCCTTCAGGAAATGTTAAAAGAATATGGCTTTCATGAGGACAGAATTTTTCTAATAATGCCTCTAGAAAAGCTATATTAATGGCATATACCTTTGTAAAATTATTTGTAATCAATAGAATTATTTATATATTTGTTTTGATATATAAAGGTCATAACAATTGCAATTCATTCTCACATAAAAAATTGCCACATACAAAATCTTCAAAATTTATCATCAGTTCATGGGTCATATATGTGCTTAATGAAGCAGAATGAAATTGTCATGAAAACTTAATCAATGCCAAATAAAGATGACATAAAGAGAAATTCAGTCAGTGAGACTACAGTATGTTTGAACATCTCCTTATAATATTCCACGCATATATTAGTTTTATTTGCCTTTATCTCTTTCCAATTTCATATAATTTAATTACTTTCTTAGTTTTCTTTGTTCATCCTTTCAGTTTAATTAGTTAATTTTATACTGCACTGAAGTTTCACCAAATTACGTCTAATTTAAAAATCATGATAGAGATAATACATTAGTACTATATATATACTATATTATACTATACTATGATAAAACATTCAATAATAAAAGCTTTTTTGTCAACAACAATAATCATCATCTGGAATTTCTGTAACTTATTTTTGTTTTGTTATACAAAAAGTCCTTGAAGCAGTAACATGCACTTTATTCATATTATGTCTGACTGATATACGAAGGTGGGTAGTGCCATGTGTGAAAGTGTGCCTCAAGCATTCACTAATAAATGGATAGTTTTAAATTCAGACTTAGACGAAGATGGTCGTGCTTGAATGATATGTGATAACGATGCCGGTAATATTAGCAATCCATCATGTTGAAATTTTGAATAATACATTTGCATCATCTAATTTATTTAAGAAAGCTAAAGTCATGGGAAAGAGAATTCGGCATGAGAAGTAGAATAAAGATATCAATGATAGAAAATTATGATCCTATTGAATTTGGAAAGGTAAAAATAAGAAAATATGGAAAAATATTAACATTAAAACAATATGTATAACAAATTTTTTTTAACATAATTTTCATGGTGACAATGATGTGAATATCCTCTTACTGCGGTTTGGTTTTTTTTTTTTGGCATGGTCGGAATCCACTTTTTTGTGTTAGTTTATGTACAGCGCTTAGAGGTTTCACAACATTAGGCGCTATATAAATCCAGGATATTTATTTTTTTATATGAATTTCAGGTAAAAATCGATTTAAGAAAATCATTGATAATGACAATAAAAGAATTATTATATTGCCAAGATTTACTGACACAAAATGTGATCAAAACTAGGGTTAATTATTACACATTTTAGTATGAGTGAATTTTTATCCTTTAACCCCTTTTTATTTTAGATTTTGGCCCTGTAATTGCTTTTTTTTAAAAGCAAAATCAGATAAAAATGTTCTGACTATGTTTTTCGGTTAATGCTGGGTAACATACATGAGGCTTTAATTGAATGTTAAATGGATTGTTTTTAAATAAGCATCATTTACATAAACATTTTTGCTAAATTTTCATCAGAAACTATCATTAAAATTTACTTGAAACTGAACCTGCAGTTATTAGCCCCAATACCTATTTATTCTCCTAATGCAGTTTCCATATTTCATAAATATGCCGGATATATTTGGTTGAAGGCATTTCATGTAATATTTAGCATAATGCTTTTGACAGACAATGTTATGGATTCAGGTCATTTGAAGTGGAACACATGTTTCCATTTCACATGGTATTCATCACGTTTAACCAACCTTGTAGGTATTACTGTCACACATCAATTTCCCTCTTGAATATTTCATATAAAATTCATATTAAATAACTAGTAAATAAATGATGTATAACTAGACAAGTTTCTAGAATCATTAATTCAATACTTATGTAAAACCTAGATGTAGAAAAACCTGATAATATGGATATATTCAATCTAAATTTGTTCAGAAACAAAATGGCACGATTGGTAGAGATCAGTTTCATGCAAAGGCACGTTTCAGACATGCCTATGACTTCTTGTCTGCAGCTGTAAGCAATACGCACACATATATTGCCTCATCTTTTTGATGTGACATTAAACTGAAGGGGTTACTGTATATGCATGAAGATAAATGCCATACACTAAATAAAAAAAGAGTAGGCGATTGTCTAGCCTATTAGCCTATGCAGACTGCAGCCGATTGGTTACGTTACACTGTTAAACAATTACCAAAGTCGTACTTTATAATATGCAATTCTGTACATTTTACCTACAGAATCTAAATCCATCAAAAAATTAATGATAAAGGGCCATGAAGTCATCTGCTGGCATATGTGATGTGCCATGTTTGACATGTTATGCACCCATAAGATTTATCGCAAATAGCTTGATTTTGTGAGGAACGTCATTGCACAATGCACGAGAAGGGTTTGTGTGCAAACGTCACAACGTGTACATACAAACAACAAATCATGTACGTATACAATGTGATGCTTGCTTCCAAACCTTTCCCACCATGCGTAGCACAAGCAATTTGCGATAAACCTTAAAGTACACTTAGCTATTTCTGTTTATGTTTTG
Source organism: Antedon mediterranea (assembly GCF_964355755.1). Taxonomy (NCBI): domain Eukaryota; kingdom Metazoa; phylum Echinodermata; class Crinoidea; order Comatulida; family Antedonidae; genus Antedon; species Antedon mediterranea. The sequence continues at coordinate 16,089,524 of NC_092676.1, forward strand.
TTATGTTTTGCTTTCATTGTTTCATTTGTTTTTATTTTGGTTGCAACATAGTGACAATATGTGTCGCTGATAAAAAACTAAAAACTAATAACTACAATAGAAATCCTATTAAGGCACCCTTAGGGCCCAATAAAGTGTCCCCTAAATAGGGGTTGGTCATAGTGTTAAAGCATATATTGCACCTAGATTGTGTGCACATCATAAATAACAATGTTTTAATGATTTTTTTCACTGTACTTAAGCATATAATAATAGTATTACAAATTGATAAGAGTGTAAGAATCAATTAGCAAACATGAAGCATGCTTTACCTGTTCACATAGAATATCACCAATCTGTTCTACGGGTTGATTCTTTCCACTCATAGTTTTTCGTACAAGCATTGCTCTAGAAAAAAAAAGAACATTATTAATTTCAGCATTAATCTATGTGTAAGCTGCTTGGATGTATTCCCTCAGGTGATAGTGTCCTAGATATTGCACTGTTTCTAGTTTTATCACAAAGAATAACCTTGGAGAGATATATCTATTTATGATTAAATACATTTTTATATCTTAGCCTTTTAACATCATTTTGTTATGTGTGTACGCCAGATTACTACAGGTTAAAACTTCTTAGCGGTATAATAGAATAATAGAATTTATAAATAATGTTTTTGAGCATCCATTAATTATTTCGAATAAAAAATGTATGAAAGATTTTGTATGATTTATTTAATACATTGTTCAATTTCTAGATGCATCTTTCTAAAACAGGTTTCAATATATTGGTTAAGAGTCTAATGTAATTCCAGAGAGGCTCTATGCAATGTGATTGTATAACATCGGCCAAATAGATAATCCAGTTGAAGTAGAGTTCCCTACTAAGTCATGCACCACACTGTTTGTGAGTGTATCAATGCAAGAATCTATCTTTATACAATCCTCATATGCGAAAAATGCAAGAATTTAATACCAAAAAACCAATAATTTTCTTGCAGTACAAATAGAAGTTATTTTATAAAAACTGAAAAGTATTTATATCCTATTTTCTTAATATTTTAAGTTATTATTTTTATATACTGTACGAAATAATTTTTTCAAAAGATATATTGGTGCAAATTTGAAGACTCCTGTTTCCATCACTGTCGGCGATGAGTTAGTTTTGCAGCCAATCTATTGACCGGCCTAATGGCTAGGACATCTGCATATGATGCAGAAGTTTTGAATCTCGGTTGGGGTGTCAAATCATTTAATTTCAAAATTAATTAATTAACATTCACAGGGCAGTTTTAAACTTCTTCTGTAAATATAAACATTCTTTTACTTATCTTATAGACAGATACAGATACTTATAGATTATAGAATACAAAAGACACTTAATTATGTATGCAACCTTGCTAGTGAACTGCAATTGTTAATAATAATAATAATAATAATAATACTTTAGGTATTTGTATAGCGCCAGAATCAACTAAACCAAATATTGGATGTTAAAAAAATGCGTTTTAAGTTCTTAAAAATAGCAATAGAAATTGAATGAGTAAAATGACGAGGGAGAGAATTCCAAAGAGAAGCAGCAGAGAACATAAAAGACCTTTGTCCATAATATTTGGTGTTAATTCTAGGAACAGGTAGTAGGTTTTGATCAGCCGAACGAAGACAAGCAAGAGGGATGTAGGAGAGAAGAAGATCAAGGAGATAAGTAGGTTGATTAAGCAGTAGCGCTTTAAATGTTAGGAAAAGGATCTTATATTTTATACGGGAGTCAATAGGTAGCTTAGAACTAATTTCATTATTTGCAAAATGTTAGAAAAGGTGACAATTGGTTGTCATAATGGTAATGTTAAGTACTGACCTGGGTATAATCTCACTTACTTGTGAAGTTTAGTATTGCACTGTATAAGTTCATTCCAATTAACATAAAGCATTCCAAGTTCCTGACTGCTTAATCGCTTTTGTTCTTCCATTGGTTTTTTAAATACCTGATGAAATAATTTGAATCATTGAATTTAATATGAGCTTTTTCAAATTAGTAAAATGAATTGGTAATTTTTGTTTCAAGAATCAATTGATTAAATAGTGTAAACGTTTCAAAATGGGAATAAGTTGTTTTGTCATACGACCCTTGCTGGATCCCATGAATGTGTTTCCACAGAAACAATGTTTCCATTATTGGGTTGGGATGTGGTGACTCAACACAATATTACCTCAACCACAAGAACCATGTCATCAAGGTAAGCCTTCTCTGTGTCCAGTAGCTCATGAACACGACCTTGCCGCTTCTGCTCTGTCTCAGACATTGCCTCCAACAAATAAATATCCTTACACCCTGTATAAAAGTAATTCCAAAAAAATAAAACACAAACTTATATAAAATACTTGTTAAACCTGATTACAAATAATAAACATCAATAATCTACAATGTATAATATGCTTTTGTTTTGTTTGTCTTTTTATTGTCATTCTAATAGATTATTAACATATAAGCCTACTTCAATGATATAATATGGTCTGCTCTTACTCATTGTAGTAAAACATTACACAGGGTATTTATACAGGATTGAACAATGTTTACACATATATACAATACATTACTTATGTATACATATTTGTTTTATCATATTTAGATTTCAACACAATACCAAAATATTTTCTATAATCTTTTTACCTCAGACTGTGTAATATTACTTATATATATTTATTGATAGATAGATAGATAATATAACCTGTATCATATTGTTTATCATTGCAATAAAAGTGGGTTTCCCCCACAAAAGAGAAAAAAATTACTTATTGCTGCAAACTAAAATAATTTATAGTTATTTACTGCATAAATATATCGCACTTTTTGTAACATAATTATTGCTACACAATATCAAGGGATTTCGATTTTTTTCATTTGATGATGATGGTGAAGCAACACCAATTTTATATACTAAATATTGTCATTACAAACAGCAGATGCTGGTAATAGCGGGATGAATGGTTACCTTATCAATACCGGTAATCACAAACATGTGTCTTCTGATATCATTAAATAGATATTAAATATGAATATTAATGGTCCAATTCAAGGTCCTTACAACCATTTTACTTTTAATTAATCCATTAAGTAAAATTGCAGATGGACAAAAATCAAGAATTAATTTTAAAAAGTATACAATAATAATATTGGGAGAGCTGGGGAGTAACATCTTACCGGTGACGGCATTAGCTTTTGTCTCTCTGAATTTTCCTACAGCTGATACAGTATACTGTATTTATATTTTTAGATTATATATTTTTGTACTGTTGAAATGGATATAATAAATAAATGTATGGGACATTAGCAAAATACGTACACATTTTATTAACAAATTATCAATAAAAAACATTTAAACATAGTTATTGTTTTAAGAATACATTTATAGTAGGCCAGAATTTGGGACACTAAAGAAGAAATTTTGGAAAAATAAAAATGTATTAGTGTTTGTATTTTGGTAGAATTGGTGATGTCCAACTAAAACTGATCATATGACTTGTGAACACAAATGCCAACTGTGAGTAGAGATTTGAATTTTCATCCTGTCGAGATTAGTATGCAAATAAGCTGCTAATATTTTTTAGCATACATAAAATGACCCAAAATAGCAAAAATAACTGGGGTGTATGTAAATGAAGAATATTTAACCTGGTGAAATTGGCTCATTCCACACTGACTATAATAAAACTTTGTCAAAAAAAAAGAAAAACAAATTATAATTATACTAATTTAAAATATAATATATTTAAATAATAAAAAAAACACAATACAGTACATTCACTCAGTAACAATGAAACAATTTTAAAATGGTGGGGTTATTAGTATAATTTATAAAATTATAATTCTATATAATCCCACTGGGAGAACAGTTTTTTTTTACTGGGAAGGTTACCCAGTATAAAGAATAAATAAATAAATAAATAAATAATAAAGATCTAAAAAAATAATAAATATTATTATGTAATCTTTAGATAAGAAAAGATGTAGATATATTCCTTTTTTTGTGTACAGTGGCATGTGCGCCTATCCCATATTCTTAAGTCAATAACCTATACTATACACAGTGGTTATTTTTTTAAAATTATTCCAATAAAATTTAATTAATTAACAATTAAAAACATTTTTTTATTTATTACACTGTGGCTAAAGTACTTACATCGTAAATATGAAGCTGAAAGAAAATATTAAAAACCTCTGATTTCTTCTTGTGTAAATATTACTGTATATTATACAGAACAATATATTAACACACACACATAATACACGAACTCAAAGCCTTATCTGAATCCCATCATGCAACAGCTTCTACGACGACGATCTAATACATTCAAAGGTGAACTGCGTGTCAACTCACGAAGCATTTTAGCTGGGGATTAACCGAATCAAAGGTAATAAATTTAACGAGGTCTGTAGCAAGTTTAACCGAAGCTCTTTGTTAAAACAGTGTTCAAAGATCCAAAAACAACAGTTGTTTTTGGTTACAATGTATTTGATTTAAAACGACGTGATGTGAATAATGAATTAATTTAATAGGAAATATCAAATTGCACCAACTAAAATGATATAATAATTTGTAATTATTACTACAGCCAGTGCAATTCGTATTCATAACACAATATTATAATCAAATATAAGATTTTTTTTTTAAGTAAAAAATTGAACTCAAAAAGATAAAATATTTTTTGGCGGGACTGCCTAAGACAAGTTAATATCTCAACAATTAAATTTATAAGGATAATCCTGTAGTTAATAATAATAATTATGATAAAATAATAATGATGAGCAGATCATAAATTTACTGAGCATTATACAGAATAATTTCAAATGTAAACGAATATATTAGATTCAAAAGTCATGGAACATGGAACCAAAGACCAACAAAAAACTAAACAATTTAGTAAGATTAAAAAATAATAAGATTATACAAGTATTACTGATCCATATTAAGGAAAGGTACATGGCAATGATTGCGATTGAGACTATACGACTATGATAATATTCTTATTATTGATATATTATAATATATCTTAATGTACATTACTGTTATAAATATTTAAATATTTAGCACTGTAGCTTGGTGGTTGCCTTCCAATCTAAAGGTCCAGGGTTCAATCCTGACCTAGTTCCACTCATGACTCTTTCATAATATCTAAATCATTCTTGAGTTACATGGCAGATTTAAAATCATCTTTTTTAACATAACATTAACATATGACAATTAAGTACATATAATGAATAATGGAATGGAAAGAAATTTGTTTAATAGTAAAGTAGCAGATATTTTCAACCTGCGCTGTATAGATTTCATCTGTGTTTTCTATGAATTTCAACTTGAACAGATGCCTAAAATTTAATGCATTTTGTGTGTTTGATGTGGCTCAATGAATACTGATTCGTTGCTGCAAGAGATGTGTGAAATAGGCTTTTAAAATGAATCTCATATTGACAACTTATTATTCTTTAGTTTGACCAGATTGACATGCCCAAATTATTACGAGTTCACATTGTTATTGAGATTGTTGTTACACTGATTTAAGGCAACAAAAACTTTCTTTTAAATTCTAATTAATACTGTTTGTTAATATCGTAATTGCATATTATTATTAGGCTATCCCTCTCTGTAGAGTGATAGCCTATTGTAATGGTCAAAAAATTCATTTTTTCTGCTCATTTTTGTGCGCAGCAGATCTCTAAAACGGTGAAAGCTGTTCAGCTGTAACTCGGCCAGTAGGTGCACGTATATATGTAGTTGTGCACCCGACTTTTTTGATTTTCTGAAATTCTTAAATTGACTATAACTTAAAAACTAACAGCCTTTTTTAAATGAAACTTGGACACACGTAAGCTTCATGTCAAGGGGCATCTTCATATCATCAGCAACATTTTGAAGATTAGGTCACCATGACGAGTTTGTTTGTTTTGCTACAGACATCATACTATGATGTATAAGATGCACAACATGAAACATGATCAATATTAATAAAGACTTAACAATCGTAATTATCTTACCATTCATTGCAAGTAATTACAATATAATCCCATTATATTATTAATATCCTTATGATGAGCATGTAGGTAGAATTCCTACATTATGTGATAGCAGTCTGCAGTCATGCATCAAGTTGCAAACTGTGTGCATACTCTCCTTAATACTTCTAATGAATGACAATGATTTTTACTGTATTATGCCTGTTATTCATAGATGGTGATGGAACTGCTACACACGTTGTATTTGATTGGTTGTAATTTAACAGAAGCTCTTCAGTGTTTTATTTAATATAGTAATTATTGATTCTTATTGATTGTAAATTAGCGACGCGATTGACATTCCAAACTGCTACAACTACTGTAGATCAATTGAAATATTTATGCAAGACAAAGGTAGTGGAATTTGAATTAGAAATAATCCATTCTGAATATATGATACTAGATAAAAGGCACATGAAAGGAATTCCACAAAGACAAAAAAATAATAAAAAATCCGGGAAAAAATAATAAAATAAATTTCTTGGGTAAAATATAGAATGTTATAAATGTCAAAATAAATTGGCCGTCTTATGGAAAGTTTGAGAGATTTGCTGGTTTGAGAGATTTGCTGAGTTAAATTAATTTCTCTTGTGTGTGTATGGGATAAATATAAAAAGCATAGCCATGAGATGAGCTCAAAGTGCGAGTCTAATACCACATACAAGAAAATTGGCACGAAAAAAGTGTCGATATATTATGTCCACTTGCCCGAAAATGTGGGTCTATTCATTCAAATTGAACCTGTAACTTTAAAGCAACAAGACAAAATGCTACCATAAATGACGAAACCACTTTCAAAAGTTGCGAAAAAGTCAAATAAATATATATTACATTACTTGCTGAACTTTTTATAGACTTTCTATATGACTTAAAGTTGTGCATTTACGAGAGCAAAGCAAGCAAGTCCTGGTTGTCTGGAGACCATCAAAGCGTGAGCCCTTGATGTTGGAAAATCTCTTAAGTAATAAATTAATGTGATAGGAAGAGAAAAGTAGTATTTATCAATGAGTTTGTCTCGTCAAAAAGGTTGAAACGTGGCATACTGTACTGGTGACCTGTACGGTATTTGAAATCTGGTCAAGCTTACAGAAATAATAATCACAATGTTCATGTTATTGTACTGTTAATGTCAACACCTGCATTTATTTATTTTGACAATGAAGATACCTTTTAATACATACACGACTAAAAATAAAATACAATAAAACATGTTAAAACATTGTCATGATATTTAACATTAATATTCTAATATATTTATTATCAACCTCTTATTACTAATGTTGCATAAAATACAAGATGAATATTCAAGAGTGTGCAGGTAAAGTTCGGATATATAGAATCTAGACAAAATTATTACAAAGTGGATGTAAATAATTAAAAAACTAAACTTGATTTTCGGGAAATCTATTGAAGTTTTAATCAATAAAAACATTAGGACACATTAATTTTGGAAGTTATTCCAATGATAAACATATTTTATGAAGCATGTGTTTGCTGTTAAATGTTGTGGATAAATAAAAAACATTGGGGCAAGTATAAAGATAATATCCTTTATATAACCCATGCTTAAGTATAATTCTACCCCTATGTAGGACTTTGACCATTTCCATTTGTAATGAAATCTAAGTATAATCAACCCCCCATTTTCGCCAATTTCATATCCAGAACCTTTTTGACTATTACTTGGTCATTAAAGGAAATTGAAAAAAGCATAACAAAGACATTTAAAAAAGAATCAGGGCTTCAATTTTCTCGTCACTGGCCAAGCTGTAGACATAAAGCTATTTAATACTGTTTTATGATACAAGACTAGATGTTTATAAAAATATAGTATAGGTGGAAATTACAAACATGACAGCCTTGATAGAAGTGAAGGTATTTAGGTGAGAAAATTTAATTAAATAATACATATGATGGCAGGTACAAATACTCAGAATTGGAATGAGAATCAATGCTGTTATTCTACATGAATCAATAGGCAATATCACTGCTGAGTCTAGAAGCATTCTTAGGATTCAATGTACTTTCTCTACAATATTAAATGCCTACTTCAAGGTTCGTTATTATGGCAAATTTAAGTTTGTGTACACAATAAGGTTTTTATACACATATGTGTGATGTCATCATAGCAAGTACACAAACAGGTTTTACACATATGTGTGATGTCATAGCAAGTTATTTGTAAAAGGCCTAATCTGTTTTTTGAGAAATACTGGTATTCAAAATGTGTTTTTAAAGGTAAAAAACGAATTTAGTAGTTTTTACAATTCAAGAAAAGTCAACTTTTGGGAAAGTTTTTTGTTTTCAGAAAGTGAGGTATTGGGAAAGTTGAATGTAAACTGGCACTATTGCTCTGATTATTCCAAATTCAGAATTTTGTTTAAAAAACCCAATTACAGTGGTAAATTTAGTGACGTGTCAAATATTCTGATATGTGAATTCATAACAAAGTACTGTTTAGGTTAAGTATTATATGTCAAACAAATTGTTTCATATATGGTTTTACTGAGCGCGCTAAACACTTAAGCAATGCCTCCGATTGAAAAACATTCTAAGCAAATATTGCATTACAGAAACAATATTTGAAAAAATTCACAAAATATAATAAGAAGTTAAGACAGAACGTGCTACAACATTTATAGTGTAAAATAAAGACTACATTTGTTAGTACTAAAATTCTCAGTTAAAATATATAATTATTTATACTATATAGACATATATTATTAACATTGAAATACAGTTATTGTTAATGAGCTGGTACCATATTAAATTCCTACAACAATTAACATTTTATACCCTTCTGTTCTACTGCGACAATCAACCGAAAAAACATCCAGGTAAAATTGATATTATCATTCCTCTCCTAAAATAATAATAATCAGAAAGGCAAACACTTACTAGGTAATGTTATTTAGTATGTAACTACAATATACAATTATTATATTACAATTCATTAATATGTAACATATTTTGGTGCTAGTGATAATTCCCTAAATAAACAGTAACATCTCATGTAGTAAAATTACCCATTTGAAAAATAAAAAAAAAAAACATAATAAAAATAAACCCCAAAAATATTATTTTTCAAACAAAATTGTAATCATGAGCACTGCAATAAAATGCTAAATGTCAGAGAGAAAATTAAAACAAATCTCATATAGAAGTCACTAGGATTATTAAAAAAAATATTTCCTAACCCATGACATAATGCAACAAATAGGAAGGTGTGCAGTATAGCTTTTAAAAGGGGCCTTCTACAACCAACATATCTCAACAACTTGAGAACAACTTTGGTGAAATTAATGTTAAAGTCAGACCATATGAGTACAAGGATTTTCTGTGTTGGGTTTTATTTCGTTAAAGGCCTTTGATTACCCTGGGTTTTTTTTCATTATTGTATTTCAAGTTTTGTAGGCAATTTAGGCATTTATTAGAAATGACAGTTTGAATAAATTACTAATCTTATCTTATTTATAATAGGACGATAACGATCAACACTAACTAGTTAAATATACATTTTTCTACATAAAACAAAAGAAATTGATACAAGTTTTCATCAGTTTTTTTCAACTATTTTTGGATAACCCATTTATGCTACCTTGTCTAATAAAATTTGATTAGTAAGATCAATTGAATAACAAATGTTATTGTTCTTATTGATCATGATGTCATTTGATTGAATTTTTAAAAATAGTATTTTTATCCAAAGCAGCATAAATGGTTATCCTATTAATTATAGTTCTAGAATGAGAACTTTTCTAATTTCTTTTGCTAAAAAAAAATGTATGTTTATCTAGTTATTGTTGATAGGCCTTTATTTCGTTAAAACACATAATCCTAATCTATTTTTTTTTCGCTTAGAAGTTCATTCTGAAACCAACCAAAAAATTTCCTTAAATTTCCCTTACAGCTAATTTGTAATACTAGTACTAATAATAATTTATTATAATAAAATTTATTCCAAACACTGGTGGGATTAGAATCCTATAATATGATAAGATTAAATATTCATAATATAATTTGTACATCATTATTACTGTTTAATTATTTTACACAGGTATTAACGATTTCTTTCGGCAAACTTGGTCTAAATAATATTAAGGATGAGATAAATAATTATTTAATTATATATTTACTTAATATTAAATAAGAATCAAGGGATTTAAGAATGGGTGACAACAGAAAAGATGAGAAATCTGTAAAATGTAAAAAATTAGATTCGAACTCAGTCTCTTCTGCATGATATGCAAATGCCTGGTTGTTAGACCACATATGCTTTCATGGGATGGTCAGTCAGTAAATTAACCTAACTTCAAAGACTTTTAATGTAAGGTGAAAGAAAGATATTGTTCTGAAAATATTCCCTGTTTGTTTAAAGTTCACTGAAGTACTGTGAGTAACTAAATATATAATATTAATTGATAAATAAACATCATTAACTGTTAGTAATTAAATATATTTTTATGGTATAGTATCTACCAAAGAAAAATGTAAACATATATTTATATTGTTAATAATATGTATATTTTTATTACCCTAAACAATAGTGAACTCAACCTGATTAGCATAAATTAAAATGAATTATAATTGCGTATCCTTTATTAGGTAATTTGATAGCAGGTCTAAAGTTGTTCTACCAATTCTCTACTTTTTTAGTCTAATATATTGAAACTAATAAAAAATAAAATAAATCCTTGAGTTGCTTTGATGGAAGCAATCGACCCACTACCAAACTTTACAATTTTCAAAAAGGATACATTTTGTAAATGGTTTTGTTACAAAATGACATTTGTTTTATGTCTAATAGTTAATTGCTTAAGATTCCAACACCAAAGTGTTTGTTACTTTCCATTAATCTTGTTGTCTTGCCATCTTGCATCACGTATAGCACGATAATAAACAAATCCGTGAAATGTATTCCCTAAATCAAATTTGGTAGTGAGTCGTTCGTAAACTTAATTCTGTCCTAAAAGAGAATAGAGATAGCGAGAGTGTAAATAAAGCAAATTAGAAGAGTAGCTATTTACTATAAGAAATTAAATGTAAATAAATAATGTATCAATTAAACAAAATATCAAGAAAAATTACAGAAAAAGTGTTCTGTTATCATGATTGTTTTCGTATAGTGGTCTTTTTAATAACAAATTGTTAAATAATTATGAGATGGTTGAGCGGTTAAGTCAGTGGAACCATAATACGTAGCCATAATATCAGCAAGGGTTCGAGGCTTACTTGCTCCATGGTTTAGTGGTAGTCTTCTTCGATAAGGACTATAAACCTCAAGTCCAGTGTGCACTCTAGCTCATGTGCACTTTAAGAACCTGGTACATCTTTTGAGACAAGTAGGGGGTTACCCTGGTGCACTAGTAGTATACACATTGCCACTGTCACACAGAGTCACTCATCATGACTGGGCACTTCGAGAGACCAGTCTTTGACTGAAGAGGTCACCGGTATAAATATAATTTTTTTTAAAATCCAATAAAAGTATGTAAGATCATTAATATCTTGACTTCAAAAGTGTTGTGCTAAGTTTGTACCTAAATCACGTGAAAGGAACAAGGTTTGCCCAAACAGGCAAAGACAAGTATACAAGCAATGACCATGATTTCTTTATTTATGGATCGAAGAAATTATGATTATCATTGAGATCCAACTTAATGTTTTCTGATTATTCTACCAGATTCAATATCAGTTATAACATGTAAAATTTTCTTTTCTAAAAGTTGTATCTGGTAGAATTTTAATTTTGGAGTAAAAAGCTTTTGAATGCTGAGATATTGAATGCTAGCAATAAATAGGTTTGTTGTTTGTATCATTGTTTTTTGTATCTGTATTTTATTTGTCTCATAAGTTTTATATACTGGAACTGAAAAAAGTTACCCAGTATAAAAAAGAAATACAATTTCAATAAATTAAATAAATGTTTGCATCAAGATACTTATTTTTTGATTGAAAAAATCTATTTTATTTGGCATGTGGAAGAGGTTTAGACAAACACCCATTAGATTTGTATACTGCATCTGATAATTTTACTGTAAAATTGCCCTTAAACGTAGAGCACTAAACACTAAAACAGCAGTAGGTCAGCACATAATATAATACATATAAAATTCTATCTATTCCTAATACTAGCATAACATAATTTTTGTATATTAATATGTATAAAAGAATCAGAGTGAATAAAGAAAACAGTTGCAGTTATAGATGAAACTGAGACAGATATTTTTTTCATGAACTTTTTGCTCTAGCTTAATGATTTCTACATAAATAATATACACACATGCACTGTTTAAAATAATAAAACGTAACTTACAATCATTATTGGGTGTGGAGTCAGTAAGCACCTGGACATAGTTTGATGGGAAGAACCCAGTGGCACCGTTGAGTTCACCTTCCCACCAGTCTGGGTCATCTTGATTCATCACATTAATTACAACATTCTTCTGAAATGTAAGTTCATCCTCCTTCTGACTTGTGTAGGGGTAGAGAGCAATTACTTGACAAACTAAAAGAAACAAATACCAGATGGTTATTATATTTTTTCGATTGTAAAAAAAGACTATTATAAAATTAAATAAACTTCTTCTCACTAGGAGCATATATCTAGTGCATCCAGAAAAGGCATAGATATGATTAGCATTAGTATTTACATCCATAGAAATAATGCCCATTTTTCATCACTCTTAATAATATGTATGTAGTAGAACCCCTCCTTTTAGATGCCCCTGTTCAGGGTACACACCTATTATGGGGAGACTTTCCCATGAAACAAATGTGGGGAGGCAAGCCATGGTTCAACATTTTGATCTTTATTTGATCATCAGGAATGATGATGATTCCTGATGATGATGATCAAATAAAGATTGAAACATTGAATCATGAATTGCCTCTTGTTATTTGGAGTCTGTTTTATACTATGTTATTTAAACATAATCAGTACATCTATTGGAATGTAGGGAAGTATATGTTTTAACACTACAATAGGGTTTCTACTGTATACACATAAATGCCCAAATAAGGCATCATATTTCACACTGAAATTGGTTAGTGCAAAGGTTTGTGCATTTGATGCTATTGTGATTCAAGTTCAATTCAATGCAAGTCATGCATCAATGATCACAAAGCCAAATTATTGTTTCGACATCAAAGAACAATCCCATTCTTTAGCCCCTCTAGTTTAACATGTGGGATAATTTCATGCAATAAAAATTGGCCTACATGTGCTGTAGACACAGCAAAATACATAAATGATGGGTTATATTGAAAATTTTAAAAGAGACGGTTAGTTGGCCAGGGTTTTTTGAAATGCAAGATCAGGGTAGAGTGCATTAGAAACTAAATGAACAATTTATTAGATTCTATACTACAGTAGCAATTATACTTCAAAGGAATACCAGTCAAAATAAATATAAATATCACAAACATTTGACTGTGAATATACAAATGATCAAGAGTGTCATTTTAATGTAGCAACTTACTCATGTTTGCAGCTGGAGTGGTTGACCTCTGAAATATAAAAACAATACAATCAGTACAGTGCATTAAAAAAATAAAACATTTCTAAACTACAAACAAAAAGAAGACAAGTATATTCAATCTTATTTAGATCAAAGTATATTGATTGAAAACTTTATATCAACATATATTCAATCAAATTTTTTATTATAAAGCCAATTGTCTACACTATCAAACTTTATGTGACAAAAAATGTGATGTGCCCATATATGGACATGATGATGTCATATCACTACCATATTTTGGTATATCACTACCATATTGGGGTGCATCACACTTTTTTTGTCAAACTAATTTGATAGTGTAGACAAAGCTTTAATATTGTTATTATGTAATAGTACTGTAATGTGTTTTTTTAGTAGTATGTAAGAGAATGCACCTTCATGTTGAAGTGTGCAGATGTTTGTTCAATAAATTATTATCATGATAGAATCAAGATAATGAAATAGTTGTATGTTGATAAGATGAATAAATTTAACTGAATTGATTGATAAAAAAGTTAGGTTAAAACTCACCACATCAAGGGTTAAAGGTGAGGGTGCACCCAATGGAGTTGTCTTTCCACTACCACCACTTGAGGTTAATAAGGTAACATAATTTGCTGGGAACCAACCAATCTGCTTCTTTTGGCCTCGTATCTATTGAAAACACAAAACAAAAATGAAATGAGGAGTATATGAAATATATTGAGACATTGCAACAAAGAGAATATTAATAGAACGAACACACACATCATCAAAACATGGAAAAGAGGTCTTTAGAGATCGATATGGATGTGCAGAAGGAACAGCTTCCAAATATAGTGTAACAGGATTGTTTTGAATCTAGTCATATAAGTTTTGGGAAATGTACAGTAAGTGAATGAACGAATCAGATTATCCTTACAAATGAATTAAGGCAGCCCTGAATTGATTGTTTGCTAGTTATGAGAATAGCAAGGATGCCATACTTTAGGTCTGTTTTTAAATTTATAATGGAAATAGGAAAAAGGGTGTAATGAGATTTGTAGCGTACAATGTATGATGTAAAACAAACATCCAAATTAACAATAATATTTTAATACAAACAAATATTAAAGTCAATAAATTTACACAAATTGATAGTTTTGATAGTGTAACAGTAACAGTAAGCGGTAAACAAAAAAAACAGAATCTATGTTATTGCTTATGACCATTTACACAAAATGCGGAGCAGTAACCCGCTCAAATTGTACGTGTGAACTCGTCTGTGTAAATTGGCCTTTAGTAGTACAAGATGAACCAGCTTACCTGTTGTTCACCTTCCCACCAGCCACTTGCATTCTTCTTACGTATCTGTATCATTTGGCCAACACCAAGCGTAAGCTGCTCAGGTCCAGTACCCTGGTATGCTGCTATAACTCTTGCAATTTCTACACAACAATCACAAAGTTTGTTGATTATTTTTTGTTTCCAGAAAGTAATTTATTATAAATGTTATAACACACCTGAGTGTCTGGTTGAATTCTTTATACTGTATGTGCCATTCATTACTTGTACTGTGAAAGGTCTATTGAACATTCACATGACAAAAATTGGAATATGGTGCCTCAAGAGGCTGCTGATTGTTGGGTATTCAAAACCTGTAGTGTGCAGCCTCTATAAATCGGTAGTAAAAATAAGAGATCTGCTTTTTTTTTATGGCCTTAGCCTCCTAGCCTTTGACTTTAGGATGGACATGGTGGATTAAATAAATTAGTTTTAAAAAATAGTGAATGTTTTGTATTTGTTGAATGTGGTGAATATTTCATGACCCATGATGGAATATTTGTACCATTCAACTTATAAACATTCATTATTTTTTAATTGTTACTACATTTTCCAGACAAGTCATGTACTTGCAGTTGATGAATGTTGTATTAAAAAAAAAATAAATACACAATGCGATCTTTATCATATGCACGATGCACTTAAATGTTAAAATCTATTAATCAAAACATATTAGGAATATGAATGCAACATGCCTTTCTTTGGTAACGTTCCTCCTTTTGCACTGAAATCAGGCATTGACAATGTCAGTTTTTGCTTACCGCCCTCTACCTTCTGAACGTAGTTTGATGGGAATGTACCTGTCTGCTGTCCTATTCTACCGGTCCACCACTCACCCTCAGTACTCGTAACATAAATAATTTCATTCGCTTCAAAATGAAGATCTCCAGGTTCCTCAGAAGAAAATGTATAGAGTGTCACATACTCTACAAATGATAATAAATCAATAAAAATGATTTGTTAATTAAATATGTTTATAAAACACCTGACACACCATTCTTGCGATTTGATTGGTTAATTACGCATCACAAGTCATTTGGAATTCACTGTAATTAACAGAAATGTGATATCTAATGGTGATAAATAACGCACTCTTATGCAGGTTCAGCTTTGTGTAAAAAGTTTCAGAATTTTTGTTGACTGATCGTGTTCGAAAATCAACATTTGCCTGTCAAAGTTGGAGAACTGCTATTCGATGAAAAATTGACTGCTCTTTCAACGCGGTTCTGCCTCATTCAACATAGAGCAGTCAATTATTAAACTCATGAAATATTTTCACCATCCAACTCTTAAAATTCATAATTTATATATTATAAATAGATCCATTTAGAAACTTGAATCTGTATTTGTATTTTTGCTGTTTTAAAGCCGAGTAATGTAATTTCCCTTGATGAAAACATAGAAATGGATTTATACATTGTACTAACCAACTTCAGTGGTTGCTGCTACTTCTGTTGCTATCTTATCAACATTTATTTCTGGAGCATTCGTTTTTCTGCAAAATATATAAATATACAATTATTAACATTTGATTTGATTTGATTATTTGAGGAATGGAGTCAATGACTGAGGATACTAGGGTTAGGCATGTGGCATTACAAAACCTACCACATTTACTCATGATAATACTAGATTAGCATTCTGCAAACTTTTTATTTCGCAATTTATCCCAGTTAAAAAAACTTCTTTATCGAGTGGGGGATCGGAACAATATGGCGGATGTCGACCATTTGATGATGTGTTGATATTATCATTAAAAAATATTGGTATTTATTACTGTATTTAATATTTTGTATTTATTTGTATTTATTTATTTAATCACAATCTTGTTTGAATTACAAGACCAGCCAATTCTGGCTTATGAGTGAAAAAATATATAAAATAACAACAATTAAAATAGACACGGATAAAAACATCAAATAAAATAATAACTTTAAACAGTCTTATAATATTAAACCTCAATTTTTTTTTTTAGAGGGATAAACTAAACAAGGATGAGGGTGTTCCAGACGGTGTTCTAGGTGGAACTTATTCAAGAGGGGATGTATTCAAAGCAGAGAATTTATTTGAATTAAATAGAGTAGTTCATTTGAATTGTGACTAATTATAGGTCAATATGGTACTTACGTTTTACTTGGTGCAGCAATTAACTTGACATTAGATTTTGGAAACCAGCCTTCTTGACCATTCACATTACCATACCACCACATATCCTGTTGCTCTATGACCTTAATGACGTCACCCTTCTCAAATGATAGATGATTGTCAGTCTTGGCCTTCCATACAAACACTGCTTGCGCGTATAATGCGTCTGAATTCATGGTTTGAATCTACATAGATAGCAACATAATAGTAAATTAGTACTAGTACAATAAATAATCAATATGGCAACAAAATATATATACATTGCATAACTACGTTTACAGTATTACGATTTTTTTATAAAAAATAGTGGAAAAAAAAAACAAATTTTAAGCTGTTTTATTTTATATATAAAACAAATGAATATTGAGAAAACATCATCCCCATTTTTGCAAATCGATGTCAATGTTTAATGGTAATATTCTTCATAAAATGTCACTTACATTCTTTTTTATTGTATATGATACTAAATAAATCAAATATAACAATAATTCTTACCTCTGTTGGTGTTGTTTCTGATGGTACAACTTGTTTGAAAGGTGATGAGCTCATTGGAGCTACTAAAGCAGTCTGTTTTGATTTATCTATGGGTTTAGGAGCACCTTGCAAAGTATCATAAATGCTGCAAACAAATAAATATACCGCATTAAGTATAATGCTCTTCTGTTTCTACTTAAATTGTTAATTATACTCTGTACCTACTAGGTGCCTATATTTTTTTTAATTTTCAATCTTTCATTAATACATTGGTGCCTATATTCATCATAATTGTTTAGTTTGGTGTTTTTTTTTTCTATCATGCATATGCATTTATGTACGTAGGAAGGTTTCCATAGAGGAGTAGAAAGTTGTGGTATGTGTCGTTCACACAATTCAGCCCAGTAGGCTGCAAAGTCGCAGGTTATTCCTCCATTTACATTTACAAAGAAAGCAAGATGAAATATGAATCAAATTAAAACCCATATTTGAATTCAGTCTCACCTTTCTTGCACTGGTTGAGACTGGTCACCAAAGCTAGCCCAAGCACCATCAGTGCTATCCCCAAAGTTGTTATCGTTACTCAATTTATCATTGTCTCCAAAGTTACTATTATCTCCAAAATTACTATTATCAGCAGCAAATTTACTGTCGGTTCTAAAAATAGAATCTGTTCCAAATTTACTACTGCTTCCAAAGTTATCGCTTCCAAATGTATCGCCTCCAAAATGGCTATCACTTCCAAAATTGCTATCACTTCCAAATTTACTGTCTCCAAAATTGCTATCAGCTGCAAAAGTATTTGATGTGCTGTTGGAAGAAGAAAATGCATTTTGGAAGGATTGCGCAATAGATTTGACAGACGATGTCGTTGAGACTGTTGGTTCTGGCGTTACTGTGCCTGATGGTAGTTTCTCTGCATAATTTTCTGGGAACCAGCCGCTTCTACCATTAATTTCTCCTCCAAGCCAACCTGGTTCTGCTGCCTGATCTTTTGCAACCTGTGAGGAACATGATATGATATTATTTTATACTTATCAACAATATTATTTAATATAAAACTGAATAACTAAACAACATAGCTAAGTTTAATGTGCTCTAGAATACTTAACAAAAACGGTCACAACAGTTTTTGTGGTCTACATTACAAAACTTTTTGAAATGACTTAGACTCTGAAGTCTGCCATTTTGTTCATGTGCAGGATCACATGACTACAACCTGTCATTTAATTTGCCAAGTTCACAAAGCTTTTAAATATAGTACACTAGGTGCATGGTCAACTTCTGTCAATTAGTTGGAACATTAGGGACTTTAAGAAACATAACAGGAAGCCACAGGACAGTGCTCATAAATAATTTATGTATGAGCTTTTAAGTGGACGGAGCTTAGCGTGAAATTCCGTTTAGAGGATGATGAAGTTGCCATTTTCCCGTTTATGGAGATTTACTAGAAATAGTGTACATATAACCTTAAATATACAGTTCAAATTAATTAATTAAACGTGAAATTTTTAAACTCTAAATGATATTTGAACTTCTTATTTATTTGTTTAATGAAATAACATTTTTATTAGGTTAAAATGGCTGTGTTAAAAGCGGCGTTTGAATGCAAGGCCCCTAGCTAGGAAGGCCTATGCTGTATCAACAGAGCCAAGCGATTAAGAAGGGCCCTGCGCCACAAGACAGGAGAGGGATCGGAGAGAGAAATACAGCCGGCCGACGTCTTTGCGCAAAGTGCATAACTAATAAAACAGCTATGTTGACTGTATATGATTTTACGCTCTATTGAACACAGGATAATCGTCTTCCTCCCCTAACCGTTCTTCTATTGTTCTACACTGGCAAACCTTTGAAACATGTAAGTAACTAACAACAATGTTCTTACCAATATAATATCACCCGGTTTCATCTCCAAGTCTTCAGCGTTCTCACCACCAAACTGGAATAGTGCCTTATACCGCGAGTATTCCGAACTAGGCTTGTCTTCTGAAATCTTTGGCGATGCTGAAGTAGTTGGTGATTTGACTGGTGATGTCCTAGCTGCTGGAATAGGTTTAGTTTTTGCCGCCTTTTCATTTTTCCCAAAATCAAAGTTTGACGAACTGAAATCTAAAAAAAAAACCAGTTAAACTTCTTTGCATTTAAAAAAAATACAATGGGGAGTAGACAAGCCAAAATAATGGACGATAGACCAGATTAAATTACTAGGCCATGTTAAGGTCAGCTGTGCTGCAGATGGGAGGATTTGGTTAGGGAAAAACAAAAATCTTACCAGAAAAATTTGCGAATCCCTCTGATTTGTTGTCAGTTTTGGTTGATGACTGATTAGCTATAAATAAAATTAAAAACATTCTTAACACTATTAACTTAACACTATACCCTGTGTTGGTTTGGACCTTTATGAATAAATCAAGTTGAAATTGTTATTCCCTGGGGCTGTGCACAATGTGGAATGTGACTTTGGAGTATTCTATTTGAAATAATTTTGGATTTTATATTAATGAAATCATTAAACCATGGAGGTTTTTTATACCTCCATGATTAAACTAATAATTTTAGAGAAAATATATTGAGAATTCAACTACTCTACTTGATTACCTAATTTCAATTTTGAAATACTGGACAAAAAAGTTTATCAAAAATGTATTATTTGCTTACCACCAAAAGATGAGAATGCATCATTGTTTGTTTCTTTACTGAACATCGACTGATCTATTAAAATAAAAAAATGGATTGTAAAGATACTATAGATTTCATGTGTTCATTCATTCATTATTATCAAGCAAATGCTTAAAATGAATTATAGAGAAAAAAATATGATTTCAAAACACAGTGTGTTCTGTCATGCATTTAGTGAATGTACTATTGCTTGGTCAGCTTTTTAAAATTATTGTGCAACAAATTGGGCCTAGACATGGCTCAACTGTAGTGTTAGAGGCCTATAATTTCTCCTTCGTCAAAAAATCTGTGAGCTAAATTGTTTAATGGCCTAGCCTTTGACCTTCTATTTAAGATGATAGCGACTAATTATTTGAATAAAAGTATTGTATAACAGTAGGTATGTTATCATACAAATAATGAATGTTTATGCATTGTATGGCGAGAATATTTTTTGAGTTGAAAGATTGACTGCTTTCATATAATAATTCATAATAGCTACCTCCAAAGACATTCACAAATGGATCATTGGAATTTGTTGAATTTTGAGACTTGGTTGAAACATCTACAAAAAAAAAAATGTTATAAGAATTAAAACTTTTTTTTTTATTATAATTTAAATTAAGGATCAAATCTATACTTAGTTTTTAGTTGAACGATAACATTAAAATGTTCAAAATATTGTCTTGAAATGTTTTATTTATAGGTATAATACTAACAGCCTATTGATTATGTTGTTAAACATACCTTGTTGTGTATCTGAAAATGGATCTTTTCCAAAAGCATCTGTAAAAATAAAATATAAAAATGATATAACCAGTAATGTCAGGCACTATAATATGCCAGAAAATAACATTCTGATATGTACACATTAATTATTTAGGCTCTTCTACTACTTGTTGTTTAAAGACGAAAAATAAATTACCCTAAACAAATATTCAACCCTATCTTGTTTGGCTATGATTTCATAAATTCTGACTGGGACTCACCAAAATTAGCAAATGACTCAAAATTACTCTTTTGTGGCAATGTATTCTGCAATTTTAATTCCATTTCCTTTTTTTGTTTGTCAACTTCTTGTAATTTCCTAATTGCTTCTAATTTATCATTCTTTTCTTGTTCTTCCTTTTTCCGCCTCTCTTGCTCTGCTTTCTCTCTATCCTTTTTATCCTCATCTTCTCTTCGCTTTCTCTCAGCCTGTGCAGCCATTTCACCATCTCTGTAAAACAACAATAGAATTATGTAATTTTATTTATTAACATGTTTAACATAAACTCAAAATCATTTAACAATAGTTTGTCCATTTTTCAGTGAAACAAAAACTAGAATAAAAAAGAAAAATTAGAATATTATTGATAAACTTGATAAAACCAGGAATTTCTGAACATAATAAAACCAAAAAAATCAAATGGGTAATAAAACTCACTGTTTTCTGGTTTTTTCTATTTGCTTTGCAGCATCTATCCTGATATTGTAATTTCGTCGTAGATTTTCTAACTCAGATTGTTCTTTGGTTAGCTGAGCCTGAAGTTCCTAAAAAGAGAGCATCATTGGAAATGTGATTAGTTAAGAATAGTAAGCCCTTTCTTCAACAAAAAATAAAAAATACTTGTTATTTTTGGTTTCTTTTTCTCTTCCCCGGAAAAAGTAAAAATTCAAGTTCTCAAATCAAGTATTCTTACATCTGGTCAGTAATATATCCAGAGTGAATATCCAAGTACCCAACTCATCAATATAGTTTTGCTATTGTTCTTGTGTAATAATAAGAGCTATATACTGTTTATTTTATAGTGTACCAAATTTGCAGTTGTCTATCCTTAAAAATCACAGATAATAGATCGTAGATAATATCCGTAATTCATTATTTAATACATATAATACTAGATATAAAAATCTCTTTATCGAATATACAAAAAGATAATAAAAAAAAACAACAGCTTTGAGTAAACATTGCTGAGCCATAAAAGGCATTTCTCATAATGCACTAAATTCAATTAGTGAAAAACCGTAATAGATTTTCTAAAATCTTTTTTTCTAAAAGATAACAATTAACCAGTGCTAATAAATATACTGCTGATTCATTAAAATGGACCTGAAATGGATTTTCGATTTTTTTTTATTTTAGAATGATGTTTTGGGGGCTATTAGGTGTTGCTAGAATGTATATTGTTACAAAATATAAATTGGCCCTTTTGGGGAAAGCCCCATTTGAAAATCAAAAAAATTTGCGGGTGACGTCACTTTGCGAATATATTCCTATCCCTCCAATGGACAATTTGCAGTTTTTTGGCTATAACTCTTGAAATCTATGGAGTATTTTCTAAAAAATGCTTGTGCATTTGCAGAAACGTATTTAGAATTTTTTTAGATAAAATTATTACCGTATAAGCGGTTATTCATCGAGTAAATGACGATTTAAAATCTTAAAATCAACGGGTTTTTTCTGGCAATACCGAAGTTGGCCTGGCAACGTTGTCCGGGATACAGCTCCGTGCGCAATGATGCGTATCCATATTTTCCGTTCGTGTATTTTGTATCGTTCGTAATTTATACTGCTAAAATGTGTTAGTTTTTTTAGTTTTTAGTTTAGCAGAATTAAATTAGTAATATGAGATGATAATTTATTTGTCACGAATCAGGCAGTTCGAAAACGAATTTTATTCATATTTTACTTTGGCTTGACAATGAGCACAGCAAGTTGTTGATATCGCTTTGGTCCTTGGATGCACATGAAACGGAGCCTCGCCGCATGATGTGGGTGGTGGATCGACTCCACGCACTGGATTGGGGGCCTAGGCCTAGTAAAGGTTTGGGAATTAGGCCTTCTAAATTCGGGTTTTAGAACAAACGAAGTACATTTTAGGGACCTATATTTCAACAACATTAGATATTGAATAAATTAGTATTAGTGTCAACGCTTCGCGTATCTTTCCAGGCCGTCGATCATTCACTGACTATCGGGCGGCATGCATACACGCTCTCGATATCATCGTGTGTATATGTGACGTCGTGAATATAGAGGCTTCCGACGGCCGTTGAAATAGAATATTGCAATGGCGTGAGTAATTTTCGCTAATTTACCATGGTATCTTAAAATTTCGTTTTTACTCAAAATACTATACATTTTGTTTTTATTTGTATGGGTTTGTGTTAATTTGATACATTTAAATAACATGTGTGAATTTCTTGAAAATCGAAATTCCATTTCAGGTCCATTTTAATGACTGCTGGAGATAACAGGAAAAAAGTTTAATCTCTAGGCCAACTGCGCCTTTTATCATTTATTGTTTTGATTATTCTTATTTTATAAGATGTAAATCAAAATGACTTACTTTTAATGATTTATTTGTATGATCAATGGTTTCCAATGCTGTAGCTGTATCTTTCTCTACTTGCTTCACATTCACTTTTAATTTTTCTAAAGTAGATTTCTTGTTATTTAGGCTATGCATCACTGTTGCGTGTGTGTCAGCTAAAAAAAACAATTATATATCAAAGAATTTGTATTCATTTGAAATAAACTTGCTGTTAGTATTTGCTCAGATCCATGACATTAGGTTATGTCACCTCTATTAATACTTTTAAAACCATTGAAAAACATTTTAAAAATACAGTAGAATTCCTATTAAAGGGGAACCTTTAGGACCCAACAAAAGCATGTCCCCTGAATAGGGGTTAGTAATAATGTATTACTATCATTATTACCTCTCCTTCAGTTCATTAGAAAGTGTCCTCATAATAGAGCTGTCCCCTGAATAGGGGTTAGTAATATTACTATCATTACTACCTCTGCTTCAGTTCATTAGAAAGTGTCCTCATAATAGAGCTGTCCCCTGAATAGGGGTTAGTAATATTACTATCATTACTACCTCTGCTTCAGTTCATTAGAAAGTGTCCTCATAATAGAGCTGTCCCCTGTATAGGGGTTAGTAATAATGTATTACTATCATTCTCCTTCAGTTCATTAGAAAGTGTCCTCATAATAGAGCTGTCCCCTGTATAGGGGTTAGTAATAATGTATTACTATCATTCTCCTTCAGTTCATTAGAAAGTGTCCTCATAATAGAGCTGTCCCCTGTATAGGGGTTAGTAATAATGTATTACTATCATTCTCCTTCAGAGCTGTCCCCTGTATAGGGGTTAGTAATAATGTATTACTATCATTCTCCTTCAGTTCATTAGAAAGTGTCCTCATAATAGAGCTGTCCCCTGTATAGGGGTTAGTAATAATGTATTACTATCATTCTCCTTCAGAGCTGTCCCCTGTATAGGGGTTAGTAATAATGTATTACTATCATTCTCCTTCAGTTCATTAGAAAGTGTCCTCATAATAGAGCTGTCCCCTGTATAGGGGTTAGTAATAATGTATTACTATCATTCTCCTTCAGAGCTGTCCCCTGTATAGGGGTTAGTAATAATGTATTACTATCATTCTCCTTCAGAGCTGTCCCCTGTATAGGGGTTAGTAATAATGTATTACTATCATTCTCCTTCAGAGCTGTCCCCTGTATAGGGGTTAGTAATAATGTATTACTATCATTCTCCTTCAGAGCTGTCCCCTGTATAGGGGTTAGTAATAATGTATTACTATCATTCTCCTTCAGAGCTGTCCCCTGTATAGGGGTTAGTAATAATGTATTACTATCATTCTCCTTCAGAGCTGTCCCCTGTATAGGGGTGTCCCAAAGGATGGGTTCTACTGTATGATAATGAAAATAAAACTGTAATGACCATAAATTGGTTTAAATTTGTGATAGTTTGATGACACTTACATATACCACTCTCTCTAATAGGTTGCTTGGAAGAACTGTGTACTTGATCTTTCTCTTGATCTGCCAACTGCTTTCGATTTCGAATTTCCTTACAAAATAGCATAATATAATCAATTAAAAGCTCAGATTTTTCTGCCAAGCATAACTCACTGTATTTAACAGTAGATTTTATCAACTTCTCAGAGGTTGATGGGATAGCTACCGGAGTATGGGTTTTATTTTTTTATGAAAAATTGAAACATATTGCAAAGAGGCCGACATATTTGTTGATTATACATTTAACATGACTCAACTCTATGCAGCTTGTGGTGAGGAAACTACAACTTTGGATGGGATTAGATTGAGGATGAGGGTATTTGCCAGCTTTTAGTATTTAATAGATTTGATTACAAATAATATTACATTTGTTTGAATAGGCAAACCACTGAAAATGTATGTACAGCAAAAAAACTATTTAATTCTGCTGTCCTGTCATAGTTTTATGTCAGAAATGTAGTATTAAGTATTGATTATTATAACACACCTGATTGTATTCTTGCAATTTGATTGGTTAATTACAAATCATGTGTCATTTGAAAGTGATATCTAATGGCGATAATTAACACGCTCTAATGCACGTTCAAATGTTGAGAATTTCAGCCATGTGATGTTCTAATTGTGCGCGCCATCTATATCAGTTCTACTACACGTCTAAAGTTGGAGCACTGCCTTTTTTTAATTGCTTAGCTTCAGGCCTAGCATTCGTCAATGATTTATGATGGATAAATTGAATAAAAGTAGGTGAAAAATTGACTGCTCTATTTTCCACTCACCTCTGTCTCATAAACATTATTTGTATTAGTAGAGCAGTTAACGCCATAAAAATAGCCAAGTTGTGCACTTTATTACCAAAGCATGAAACTTTCCACAAAGTTTCTTTGATGTATATAGATTCAAAATATCGGGGGGTGCCAAGTGTCCAACGTCCGGTATGGCGGCCATCTTGATTTCAAAATGGCCACCATAAAAACAAAAAGTGTTCATATCTTGGCAACTATAAAGAGTAGAGACTTGATTCTGGTGTTAAATTGTTCACAAACCACATATTTCTATTTGCTCTAATGAAAAGTTTCGTCCAAAAATGACCGGAAATGACGTTTCTTCCAGTTTGACCTTTGACCTCTTATCTGTATATCTCAGTAACTACTGATCATTTTCAATCGATTTTGGTGTCATTTTGTTCAGAATAAAAACATTTATATTTGTAGTAATGAAACATTTTCACATAAAATGACTGGAAATACAATTTATAACCTTTGACATATATAATTATGTGAACATACTGTATGTGGTTAAATTGGTATAAATGCACCTAATTTTTTTACCGAAATAAATGACACGGAATTATTATTCTGAATTTTTAACTTTTGATGTGATAGGATAGGCATAAAGTATGACAGATCACTGAGCTCATCTATGCCGACATGTTTGCTAAACTGTGATGTGTCAATTGTTTTTTCGTTGCATCTAAAAAAATGTACTCCATTTTTATGGTAATGGGCCTTTGCTGTAAACCTTTCATCTGAATCCTTTTCCTCGATTTTCTCTAGTCATTGATTTTTTAGCAAAATCCGAACTAAATCAATTCGTAAAAGACATCTCAATATAATTATTCAAGTAATCCTCAAATTAGTGACATGGACCTACAATATACTGTTCTGTACAAGACCTGTTTAAGCATCCACCTGTGGACTTTCACTTTAAAGGTCTTGGTTTCCTAATCATACAAGAAACCATGTCTAATTTCAAATCAATCAAAGTAGTGGGTCCTGACAAAGAAGGGGGTGTAAGACCATCCACAGACAAAGAAGGGGTTGTAAGACCATCCACATACAAAGAAGAGGGTATAAGACCATCCACAGACAAAAAAGGGGGTGTAAGACCATCCACAGACAAAGAAGGGGGTGTAAGACCATCCACACACAAAGAAAGAGGTATAAGACCATCCACAGACAACGAAAGGGGTGTAAGGCCATCTACAGACAAAGAAGGGGATGTAGGACCGTCCACAGACAAAGAAGGGGGTATAAGACCATCCACTGACAAAAAAAAAAGGGTATAGGACCATCCACAGACAAAGAAGGGGGCGTAGGACCGTCCACAGACAAAGAAGGGGGTGCAAGACCATCCACTGACAAAGAAAGGGGTATAGGACCACTTACAGACAAAGAAGAGGGTATAAGACCATCCCCAGACAAATAAGGGGTGTAGGACCATCCACAGACAAAGAAGGGGTGTAGGACCATCCACAGACAAAGAAGGGGAGAAGACCATCCACAGACAAAGAAGGGGATATAAGACCATCCACAGACAAAGAAATAAGACCATCCACAGACAAATTAAAGGAGTGCAAGACCATCCATACACAAAGGGGTGTATAAGACCATCCACATACAAAAAAGTGGTGTAACACCATCAACGGACAAAGAAAGGGGTGTAATACCATCAGACAAAGAACAACAGACAAAGAAGGGGGTATAAGATCACCCACATGTACAGAAGGGGTATAAAACCGTCCACAGAAAAAGAAAGGGGTGTAAGACCATCCACAGACAAAGACGGGGGTGTAGAACCGTCCACAGACAAAGAAGGGGGTGTAAGACCATCCACCACTGACAAAGAAAGGGATATAGGACCACTTACAGACAAAGAAGGGGTATAAGACCATCCACAGACAAATTAAAGAAGTGGAAGACCAGCCATACATAAAGAAAGGGGTGTATAAGACCATCCACATACAAAAAAGGGGTGTAATACCATCAACGGACAAAGAAAGGGGTGTAATACCATCAACAGACAAAGAAGGGGGTATAAGATCACCCACAGGCACAGAAGGGGGTATAAGACCGTCCACAGAAAAAGAAAGGGGTGTAAGACCATCCACAGACAAAGAAGGGGGTGTAGAACCGTCCACTGACAAAGAAAGGGGTATAGGACCACTTACAGACAAAGAAGGGGTATAAGACCATTCACAGACAAAAAAGGAGGTGTATGACCATCGGACCATCCACAGACAAAAAAGGGGATGTAAGACCACCCACAGACAAAGAAGGGTGTAAGACCATCCACAGACAAAGACAGGGGTGTAAGTCCATCCACACACAAAGAAAGGGGTTTAATACCATCAACAGACAAAGAAAGGGGTGTAATACCATCAACAGACACAGAAGGGGGTATAAGACCATCCACAGACAAAGAAAGGGGTATAAGACCGTCCACAGACAAAGAAAGGGGTCTAAGACCATCCACAGACAAAGAAGGGTGCATAAGACTATCCACAGACAAAGAAGGGGGTGTAGGACCATCCACAGAAAAAGAAGGGGTGTAGGACCATCCACAGACAAAGAAGGGAGTGTAGGACCATCCACAGACAAAGAATGGGTGTAAGACCATCTACAGACAAAGAAATGGGTGTAAGACCATCCACACATAAATAAAGGGGTGTAATAATACCATCAACAGACACAGAAGGGGGTATAAGACCATCCACAGACAAAGAAAGGGGTATAAGACCGTCCACAGACAAAGAAAGGGGTCTAAGACCATCCACAGACAAAGAAGGGTGCATAAGACTATCCACAGACAAAGAAGGGGGTGTAGGACCATCCACAGAAAAAGAAGGGGTGTAGGACCATCCACAGACAAAGAAGGGAGTGTAGGACCATCCACAGACAAAGAATGGGTGTAATACCATCTACAGACAAAGAAATGGGTGTAAGACCATCCACACATAAAGAAAGGGGTGTAATAATACCATCAACAGACACAGAAGCGGGTAAAGACCATCCACAGACAAAGAATGGGGTATAAGATCATGTACAGACAAAGAAGGAGGGTTAGGACCATATTAACCGAGGAAGCATACAAAAATAAGATGCAATCAAAATAGGCCTACCACTTGGAAAACAATAAATTGTAGAATAACTATGGCTTAATTGTTGAAATAGAAAGGGTTCTTTGTAAGGTCATTAATAATATATTGATATAAACACGATCATCGTACTATATTCATTTGACAATCAATTACAGTCTGTCTCGAAAAGAAGCTCATACTATCACCTTTTCGATAACATGTATGTTATTTCCTCTGTCAAACTATTAAAACTTTTAGCGAATCAGAAGGTGCCAACATCATTGAACTAATGGTACCACCAAGCACAATGTTTACCAATTTTATGTACTATATACAATTTAAGTCCATTAATCATTTAATATAATTACGCCTATCAGGTTAAAGTTCAAAATTAGGTGCACTTTAGACCAACAAAAACCACCTACAGTATATTCACATAATTAAAAATCAATAAATTAATGTCAAAGGTCATAAATTGTATTTCCGGTCATTTTATGTGAAAACGTTTTATTACTACAAATATAAATGTATTTATTCTGAACAAAATGACACCAAAATCGATTGAAAATGACCAGTAGTTACAGAGATATACAAATACGAGGTCAAAGGTCAAACTGTAAGAAACGTCATTTCCGGTCATTTTTGGACGAAACTTTTCATTAGAGCAAATAGAAATATATAGTTTGTGAACAATTTGAGACCAGAATTAAGTCTCTAATGTGTATAGTTGCCAAGATATGAACATTTTTTGTTTTTATGGTGGCCATTTTGAAATCAAGATGGCCGCCATACCGGACGTTGGACACTTGGCACCCCCCGATATTTTGAATCTATATACATCAAAGAAACTTTGTGCCAAGTTTCATGCTTTGGTAATAAAATGCACAGCTCATGTCATTAACTGCTCTACTATATATCATTCCAGTTATATTGAATGTCTTACCTGAATTTCCTGCTGTAGCCTATCTATATCAGTAACTTTGACATCTCTACTCTGTGACATCAGAATGATTGATGTATGCTGGCCTGTTACACTATTCTTTTTTTCTTCTAACAACCTATTTAATTCATTCTTTTTATCTTCCTAAAATAAAAAAAAATAGCTAGCATTACATAAATTTTAGTAAGAGAACAACAATGAAAATATATTGCTTCTTTATTCTTCATTCAATATTGATGGAAGGGTTTAATAAATGTCGAGTTGATGTTAAAGAAGCAGATGTAACAAAGAGAAAACAATTTAAGGAAATATCAATTAATATCTAATAATCAATAGTGATTGATTTTGATAATTTTATGACGATAATGATGACAATGACCCTGACGATGATACAGTAAAGATTTTGCTAATGGCAATGGAATTTTTTTCAGTTAATGGTGATTATTATATATAATTATATTTCAAGATATATTTATTTCATACAATTAAAATCTTAGAAGGTAGCTTAAAGCTGAAATACAATAAATTTTTTTAGATAAAGAACATTACAATGATGATATTATGAGCGACTTACCAACGTTCCCAGTTCGCATTGTAGTGTTTTTGCCTTTCCCTTTAAATGTCTAATTTCTTCTTGCTCTCTCATTCTGATAGAATCTAACTCCTGTTTTTTATTTTTTATTAGTTCAAGTTGTCTTTGTCTCTCCATCTCCCTTCTAGCAGCCTACAGATATAATAATAATTGTATTAGTTTAATTAAAACATACAATACAATACTATTTATTGTCATTTTAACAACAATGCTGTGGGTATCAGAGGCTGGATCAATGGAGATCCAAATAAAATCTGCAAAATGCTAATTCAAAAGGATAAAGTAAAACAGCCAGAAAGAAATTGCAAAGCTTTCGGGTAGCACAAACCCTTCAAAATATGAAATATTATATTTGAATAAAACTGAAATTGAATATTAAAATAATAGCATTACATGGTATATACTGATGATAGAAAGAAGATGGGCAAATAAGCATAGTAAAAAACATGTAATACCAACAAAGGGTTATAAAACATATACTAAAATACAATGAAACATTGGAAAATATTTATAAAATTAAATATACTGAGGATACTTGTAGTAAATATGTAAATAATCTTCTGATGACGGTGATAAACAAGTATCCACAAACCTCTCTTTGCTCCATTATTTTTCTCCTTTGTTCTTCTTGTTCTGCTTCTATTTCTCTTTGCCTTGCAAGCTGTTTCTCTAATTCCATTTGTCTTCTCCTCTCTTGTTCCATTCTTATTCTTTCCTTTCTTTCATGCTCCTGTTTTTCCAAGTACTCTTGCCGATCCTGAAAATAAAACGTAATTGTTAATGTATAAACCTATCTATCCTAATCTATGTTTAAAAATGAAACGCTGTCACTAACTTTTGTACCCAATAACAAAAACTGAACAAATTAATAAAGTGACAACTTAAAATCTAAGACATTATTTTATATCATACACCTCTGTTTACTGGCTTGAGGCTTTGTTTTTGTGTGAATAAACTGAATAAAAATTAAATATTCATGATTGTTCTTTATGGTTTCATTTATCTAATTTACAAACTTACTCTTTCTTTCTTCTGTTCTTCCTGCAGCATTGCTCTACGTCGTTCAAGTTCAATTTATCTAATTTACAAACTTACTCTTTCGTTCTTCTGTTCTTCCTGCAGCATTGCTCTACGTCGTTCAAGTTCCATTTATCAAATTTACAAACTTACTCTTTCTTTCTTCTGTTCTTCCTGTAGCATTGCTCTACGTCGTTCAAGTTATTTATCTAATTTACAAACTTACTCTTTCTTTCTTCTGTTCTTCCTGCAGCATTGCTCTACGTCGTTCAAGTTATTTATCTAATTTACAAACTTACTCTTTCTTTCTTCTGTTCTTC
Source organism: Antedon mediterranea (assembly GCF_964355755.1). Lineage (NCBI taxonomy): Eukaryota > Metazoa > Echinodermata > Crinoidea > Comatulida > Antedonidae > Antedon > Antedon mediterranea. The sequence goes on from NC_092676.1 coordinate 16,121,168, forward strand.
CTGCAGCATTGCTCTACGTCGTTCAAGTTCAATTTATCTAATTTACAAACTTACTCTTTCTTTCTTCTGTTCTTCCTGCAGCATTGCTCTACGTCGTTCAAGTTCCATTTATCTAATTTACAAACTTACTCTTTCTTTCTTCTGTTCTTCCTGCAGCATTGCTCTACGTCGTTCAAATTCCATTTATCTAATTTACAAACTTACTCTTTCTTTCTTCTGTTCTTCCTGCAGCATTGCTCTACGTCGTTCAAGTTCAATTTATCTAATTTACAAACTTACTCTTTCTTTCTTCTGTTCTTCCTGCAGCATTGCTCTACGTCGTTCAAGTTCCATTTATCTAATTTACAAACTTACTCTTTCTTTCTTCTGTTCTTCCTGCAGCATTGCTCTACGTCGTTCAAGTTCCATTTATCTAATTTACAAACTTACTCTTTTTTTCTTCTGTTCTTCCTGCAGCATTGCTCTACGTCGTTCAAGTTCCATTTATCTAATTTACAAACTTACTCTTTCTTTCTTCTGTTCTTCCTGCAGCATTGCTCTACGTCGTTCAAGTTATTTATCTAATTTACAAACTTACTCTTTCTTTCTTCTGTTCTTCCTGCAGCATTGCTCTACGTCGTTCAAGTTCCATTTATCTAATTTACAAACTTACTCTTTCTTTCTTCTGTTCTTCCTGCAGCATTGCTCTACGTCGTTCAAGTTCCATTTATCTAATTTACAAACTTACTCTTTCTTTCTTCTGTTCTTCCTGCAGCATTGCTCTACATCGTTCAAGTTCCATTTATCTAATTTACAAACTTACTCTTTCTTTCTTCTGTTCTTCCTGTAGCATTGCTCTACGTCGTTCAAGTTATTTATCTAATTTATAAACTTACTCTTTCTTTCTTCTGTTCTTCCTGCAGCATTGCTCTACGTTGTTCAAGTTATTTATCTAATTTACAAACTTACTCTTTCTTTCTTCTGTTCTTCCTGCAGCATTGCTCTACGTCGTTCAAGTTCAATTTATCTAATTTACAAACTTACTCTTTCTTTCTTCTGTTCTTCCTGCAGCATTGCTCTACGTCGTTCAAGTTCAATTTATCTAATTTACAAACTTACTCTTTCTTTCTTCTGTTCTTCCTGCAGCATTGCTCTACGTCGTTCAAGTTATTTATCTAATTTACAAACTTACTCTTTCTTTCTTCTGTTCTTCCTGCAGCATTGCTCTACGTCGTTCAAGTTCAATTTATCTAATTTACAAACTTACTCTTTCTTTCTTCTGTTCTTCCTGCAGCATTGCTCTACGTCGTTCAAGTTCCATTTGTCCTCGATCAAAGTTTAGTTTCTTCTTTTCTTCTAAACTAACTAATAAAGCAATAAAAACATGGTTATTCAGGTAATTCTATTTAAAATAAAAATTCATACAAGCAGAATATACAAAATAATTCAACATTAAAGAATAACAATGCTTTCTTAAATTTATTTTAACATAAAATTAAAACATAGTGAAATACAAAAGAAATTAGATTAGAAAAGTATAAAAGTAAAATTAATACCACTTACAAATTTTTGGTTTATCTTCCATGGCATCCGATTCTACACTGCCCTGCTTGACAATAGTTGGTGAAAGTGGCGGAGGAGCACCAACAGCATTGCCTATAGGGGCCATGCCTCTCCTGTACGATGGAGGAATGAGTTCTTGCGGTAAGGTTTTGGGCAAGGGTTGGCCTGACTTGGCAACATCGACTAGATGCATAGCAAGACAGAACTCTTCTGAGGTAAGCTTTCCATCATTATCAATGTCAGATAATCCCCTAGAAAAGAAAATATAGAGTTCTAAATTAAATTAATTACAATCCAAAGAAGGGGGAAAAAAATAATTTCATGTTTTTTTTGGTGTTTCCATTGTTTTGAATTGAAGGGCCATTTTTAAGGTTTATTTTAGCTTATAACATAACACAATGTCTTTGAGAACAACATACAGTGGTATACTATAGTGTGTTTATCTCAATAGATAAAGGTTTATGAGGTTGAAAATAGAACAATAGGCCTTTTCTATGTAATTTCGAAATATACAGAAATTACAACTAAAACCCCATTTACACTTATGATTTGGGTTGACCTGGGCTTATGCAGTGACTTGAGAGCATGTATCATCAGGGCCGTCATTTGCAATGCAAGTGTAAACATGAACCAGGCCCAAACTAATAAATCTTGATCCACCCTGGACTGGCCCAGGGCCCAATTGTAAGTGTAAAAGATGGGGCCATAGACAAGTAAATTTATACTCATACTACAACCAAGGCAAACTAACAACAGAGGGCACTGAGCTCGCCTTGCCAAAATAGGAACTTGTAACAGTCCTTTGATCTTATGTCTGGCTGCAACAAATATCAACAGGACTGTACTATGTACATATTATCAGTGGCGCATGGTGCCTAATAAGGAGCATGAAACTGATCGTGTTGCATAAACTCTTTGATCTCCGGAGCTCAGCATCCTGTTGTTAGATTGGCTTGCTACAACTTACCATATTTCTGCTAATGCTGTATTAGATAGGAAAGACTTCTGTAGGATTGCTCTTGCTTCAACGCCAGTCAGAAATCCTTTTCTTTGTCTATCGTTCTGGTTAAACATCTGCTTGTACTTCAGTTTCATTGGATGAGGAATCGCCCAATCAGCACCTAGAGAACCACTTCTAGATCTATGAACAGACACATGAGTGAGTGAGTGGCCGAGCGGTTTATGAGCGAGTGGCCGGCCGAGAGGTTAGGACAGTGGAACCGTAATTACGTCCAGTGTACACAACTAGCTTGTGTGCACTTTAAAAGAACCTAGTACATCTTCCAAAACGAGTACGGGGTTACCCCGGTGTATTAGTACATCACAGCCACTTATCACCAACTGGGCCCTCTGGGAGACCAGGCTTTGACTGAAGAGGTCACCCAGTATAAAAAAAAAAAAACTAATTTAATTGATTCTAAACAAGACTTTCCAATAATTATTTTAATTTCTTTAATTTTAATTTTTGGTTTTCTTTTAGGTAGATGACTTAAAACAAAATTATGGTTAAGTGTTTTCCTTAGCTTAGCTTGGTGGATGGCCACCGATATTGTAAATAACTTTTACATACCTACTATCTGGTGATCCTACAATGGGTGCAACTCCTACTGGCTGCATGCCTACAGGCATCTGTGAACCCATGATAGGTACACTCTTAGTAGCCTTGGGTCCAGGTTGCATGATAGAGCCTGGCATATGCATACCACTAGATTGCAAGCCTGTAAATGATGCACTAGACATGTTCATTCCTTGCTGCATGTTGCCTAGGCCTTGCATACCCATACCTGGCATTGGACCCATGTCTGTCAAAAACAACGGCATTTAGTTAAGCTTATCGTGGGTCCATCGTGTATGGCGCAATACATTTAAAGGAATTTTAGGGATGAAAATATGATACTGTCGGACAAACCAAAAATAACTTGTTGCACCTAAATTCAAAGCTCATTTAAGTATGTCTAATTTGAATGCCTTCTTTGTTTAAGGGTCTAAAAAATGGTTAAAATTTGAAACATAAACTTAAATCATTTAACAAATTATGAACATGATTGGTTTGGGAAATATTTAAGTTCTACATTTTTTTTAATTTCATACATTTACAGTAATCTATTATGGAAAACTGGTATCTAGGATTATTGGGCTATCCTGAATCTACTTGAGCATATTTGCAAATATATTTTTTTTTTACTCTGCTTCAACAGATTTAGTCTATATGTATTGAACATACAAAAATTGGAAGTAATATATATTTTCTTTTCACAAACAAAATCTTATCAATTTTGAAACATACAATTTTATTATGCAAGTTTGGTTGATGCTACTGTAGTTCAAATATAAATACAATTTTTATGTTAATCATCATTGCATTTCCATGGAAATGCATCTGTAAAACAGATTATCTATAAATGGGCTCGATACACATTTAAAACAGATTCATATTGTATATCCACTATTATGATCACTAACCAAGAATAACCCTTATGGCAGTAATTTAAAATCAATTATTTGACTATTGTCAATGTTGAGTATTGAATGAATGATGCATTTTATATATTTAATTCTATCCAAAATGTAAGTTTTGGTTCAATGTTTCAGTACATTATAAAAAAATTATAATGACCTTTAATGACTACATACTATTTTGATTAGTGTAACTAGACTGTTTTTGAGTAGGTATGTTTTATAAACGTTTTAGAGTAGGTATGTTTTATAATACTTTTGTATGTTCTCTTGCGAAAAACAGCTTTCTATAACTAAAAATATGACCCGCTGTATTAAAATAATAACATTTCCTGATTTCTCGTTTTGACTTTTACAACAAGTCAAACTGACTCTCATTTATTTATGCAGCTAAATTTTACCGAACCATTTGGTATTAAACATTGGGAGTGAAAACAATCAGGAAGAGGAGGGCTATATTTCGTTCGAAAATCATTATGATTACCATTACATTTAAATAGACATTTTTCCACATGAATTACTTACTAAAAGAGCCCATGGACATTGCTGGCTGCAATTTCAATGATGGTGGAAGGGCATTTGGTAATTCAATTCCCTGCAATTTCTTTTTGATCAAGAACATTGCAATTGAGAACTCTAGTTTGTCCATTTTACCATCTTGGTTGAAATCTGCTAACATCCTACAATCACAAAATAAACATTTGTACACATTGTTATTTCCTTGTTTTGTTTTTGTGCAATTTAAAGATAAATTGTCCTACAAAACATGAAAAATAACTTTTGAATAAGTTTCAGTATTTAGTTATTTACTTTCTTAGAGCAAAAAACAAACAAAATAATGATTTACACACAATAAACATTCAATTTGACCAATAATTATATGTTTTTGTTTTTTTTCTTAAATTGAATATTGTTTTTGTTTCTGATCCAATTTTTGGTCAAAGTGAATAATTATTATACCCTATGGCCTATTAAACAAATAAAAAATTATGAAAAATAAAAAAAAAACCTTTTTCAGCTACACAGTATTACCACATAGATTGAAATCCTTTCAAAGCTGAGTATTTTATACTACCAAGCTATTCAATTTTTACATTTTTTCCATTAAAATAAGGTTATAACAGCAGTATAATTTTGGTGTACTGTGTTACTTTAGCTTTTTCTGAGAGGTATAAATAAAAAATTGCAAATTATTGGCATTGTTGCCAAACAGTAAATTGAACATGAAAAAGTACTCATTTTGGATATCAACAACTAGGAAAAAGGGTCAAGACCTGTTTCCACGGGAACAATTGACATCCTTCCTAAGTATTTTGGAAGCTTATAATAACAAACGTTTAATTTAAAACAGGTACTGTATAGTAGTATCACATTGCTTCCTGACATTATAACAAACTTATATTAGAGTCATTAACGGATCACTCACTTCCTGAAATATGTAAACTTAGACTGATGTTAAAACAATAAGCCTTTAATATGGATTTTGAATATATTTATATGCTCATGTCATAGTGTGTAAAATACAGTAGGCAGGGCAGCTAATCCGATAGAAATCTATGCCACACAGTTTAAAGCATAGTTATGATTTCTTTTCAACAGGGTCCTTTTTTGCTGCCAGCAAATAAACCAGATTAAATAGTGTACTGTATATAGTAATCTAAGTTTTTTTGGCAGAACATCACCCATTATTAGTTAATTGACCAATTCAGTCTAAAATCTAGTTATTTCTAGAATCAGGTCCATCAACAACAAACAAATTAAAAAACCTGCTTACCAAATTTGACCCAATACTTGATTAGGTAAATTAGACTTCAGAAAAAACTCCCTTGCTTGATCACCTTAAACGAAAAAGATTTTAGGAAAATAGTATACAGTGGTCATATTCACTAATCCCAAATTAGATGAAATATTTCCCGTAAATATAAGTGTTTCACTTAAGTCAACATTTGAGGATTTCCTTTAATAGATAAGTGATTTTGAAGATCTGTATACATTTTAAGAGTGCGCCTAGTGTTTTCCTTTAGTCCTGTAAGTTGTAAATATGACCGTTGATATTTAAATTACTATATACAGTATGTATAGGTCAGAACAATTTCAAAACAATTAATTAGCATACTGTATAACATTTTCACTGTAAATTTTCTTTACTGAAGTATGTTTTTATAACCCTTTAATTAGCTTATATCATAATACAGAGTATTACATAATAATCAGACTATCTATATTAATTAATATCACTAATAGGGTGTAATTAATGTAGAGCATTCTATTGTATTATGTAGCCTTATATTTCAAAATATTTTTCCCATTCATCTGAGTGAAAAAATAAGCCTCCACAATAAAAAGGTTCATACAATAACTCTTATGTCCCCTCATGCTGATAACATGGTATAAAACTGACTTCAAATAATGAGAGGCAAGCCATGATTTGATCTTTATTTGATCATCATCATGAATGAACAATAATAAATGATCAAATAAAGATTGAACCTTTGAATCATGGCTTGCCTCTCGTTATTTGTTATTCATGCTGATAATATGTGAACAATACTTACAACCTCTGCATGAATTATTATGTTTATTTGTAATATTGCCATATTATTCAGTTCTTTCTTATGCATCAATGGTTTGCAAAGTTAATCATTTCCTTTTTTCCCTCATTAATTTTCTTGTATTATAAAAGAGTGGATCAAAAATGTATACACTTACCGGTAATAAATCCATTTATTGGTTTCAATTCATAGAAATTTGTATCATGCTTTGCACGATCTTCTGGCAAGATTCGCCAATCTAAAAAATAAATTCAAACCAATTCAAAAGTCATAATGCTACCCCAATGTCGACTGAAATGTCACTTATTACTTTCTGCTACAAAGATTGTGTGAAATAATTTCGTTGTTAAAGTGAAAATGTCAAAGAAATATAATTGTTATAATTTGAAAATCATGATCGAGATGTGAATGCACTTGCATACAAGCTGACACTTTTGATTTGGAGCCTTCTTTTAAAGATGTATTGTCCCCCAAAAACATGAAAAATGAAGATTAATTAAATCAGATTTTGAATAGGTTATTTTGTAGTTTGGATAAAGTTAATTACTTCCATTGAAGTTTTCACTTATAAAATAACATGATAAATGTTTAAATTCAACCAAAAATCCATTGACTGGCAGGCAGCCAATTTGACTACTTGTTGCTTTAAATTCCAGTTTTTTTAAAATAAATTTGTTTTGATCCAATTTTTGGTTGAAGTCAATAACTATTATGTGACATTAAAATGGCATATTTAAAAAAAAAAATTGTAAAAAATTATTTTTCAGGGAGAAAATACATTTTTAAAGTCAGTCTCTGCAAAAGTGCATTTAAATTAACTGTAGTGTAAATATGTTCTACAGTAATAGAAATGGAAATTGTAATTTAACCTATATATATTTAAGGGAAAATGTTGATGGGAAAAATTCTGATATAGTATATTGACATTGTATCAAAACCAGAATGATATATTTAAGTACTGTACTGTACAAATTAAACACGGTAAAGGTCGCCCTCGAGCTTAACTAGAAACTGAGAAAACTCGGATAGGTTCTCCACAGCAGCCAGTAGTTTCAGCACCTATTATCAGCACACATAGTGTAGTTATTAGTGTTATAAGTGTACTATATGTATGACAGTAAAACCATCTTGCCTACAGTTCTGTCTACACTATCAAACTAGTTTGACAATATATGGGCACATCACATTTTTTTAGTCACATAAAGTGCACAGTAGACAGAGCTTAAGGATGCTCAGCATGGAACAGTTATCCACGAACCAATGCCTAACACATGCTAGTCTGATATTCTCATTACACCATCACTTTCCTAACTGTGTATTGAATCATGAGTACTGACATTAGTTACTAAAAGGAAGTTTGACAGTTCATGGAAATTACTACTGTAGTAAAAGGCTAATGATAACGCCATATTTTAAGCTCTGTTTACACTACCAAACTTTATGTGACAACAAAATGTGATGTGCCCATATGGACATGATGATGTCATATCACTACCATATTTGGGAATATCACTACCATATTTGGGCACAGCTCTTTTTTGTCAAACTACTTTGATAGTGTACACAGAGCTTTACAAAAAAGCTTAAACACTATTCATAAAACGCCCGAATGTATTGATACTAAATAGGCCTAATGTATAATATGGTCGAACAGTTAAGACAGGGTAACCATTTTAAAGTTCTGCACATATACTATCATCAGCTACCTAACCCCAAAACACATCATTTTTAATTATTAAAGTTCATATTGTAACTTTTCAGTAATTTTCTCTAAAGAAAATTAGATAAAACTGGATTAAAAGAATAATAATAATACGCCAATAGATTCTTTAAAAATTGTATTGATGGAATGCAACAGTGTATTTTAATGTTTAAGGTGGAAAGTCCAGTAATAATACTGTTACTGAAAGTAAAAGAAGAGAGGAAGAGAAAATGCTGCGAAATACTACAAACTTACCATCAGATTCGTGAAATTGAAATGGCCAGTTGAAGTTAGAGGGTCCTAAATATCCGTTATTCATTATTTTAACAACTCGTTGTAAGTTATGTGTTAAACATGAGTGCTAGCTATCGCAGTTAAAACTTGAAATACAGAGGTGAATAAATGGTTGCATTTTTTACATGAATCAGCGCAGGAAATGCTAATAAAATATTCATCAGTTTAAATAATGAATCAAGTCCGTTCATTGACACAGTCACACGTTATACAAAGGATAGTACATAATTTAAAATAATTAGGAACAAAGAAAATAATAAGACAAACAAGGTCACTTGCTCATTTTGAACATTTTACTTTTTAAATTTGGTGTAAATTGGGACATACTGTACATCGTAGAGTAAAGTATTCAAATGTTCTATAGTGAGAATTAAACATGATTTCCAAAGTACTACAGTTTTAGGTACACATACAACCATAGAGGTATTTTAGTGAAATAATTTATGGTGCAACTTAATCCTCTGAAACCCATGCATGTAATCATGTTCATTATAATATCTCTATGATTTAATTAATTATTTTCTGTCAGTGTCAGAATAACAGTGCATGATCGACCTTGATGCTAAAAAAAAGTAGGCCTACAACAAAAAAGCCACTCAAAAATACAGTGGACTGAGATAAGCAATAGTAAACAATTCAAAATCTCAGCAGAGCTACAGTTAGAGTACTAAGTACTGTACTATACCATGGTGCTACAGTACAAATCCTTCAGCACTACAGAACAGTGTGTGGAATAAAGAGTTCAGATAAAAGTACAAAGCTAAGCTACTTTAAATGTATGATACAGTAGTAATTTATTTCAATAACAAGTGCCAATAATTCTGAATGATGATGCCGCTAAAACTAGTATAAAAATAATAAAACACAAGTATGTTCTTGATTTTTATGCACCTTATTTTTATGTACCCCCATTTTTATGTACCCCCATTTTTATGTACCCCATTTTTATGTACCCCCATTTTTATGTACCCCCATTTTTATGTACCCCCATTTTTATGTACCCCCATTTTTATGTACCCCCATTTTTATGTACCCCATTTTTATGTACCCCATTTTTATGTACCCCCCTTTTTAAAAGATATTTTAGTCTACTCCGTAGCATTGTTATTATGACACGGGGGTCACGACTTAAAGTTCAATGAACTTACTGATACTGATGTAAAATAATTACAACAAATGACAATAAAATGGAGTTAAAAGTACATTTTCATTTATTTTCCTCTCATATTATACTCTGTACATGTATGTTTGTTTAAATGCATTTAAATGAGTGGAAAATAAACGAAAATGTACTTTTAACTCCATTTTATTGTCATTTGTTGTAATTATTTTACTCCTTCCTAGGCAGATGAGACTTACCTGAAGCAGAAGCCTGCATCATGTTGATAAATTTTAAAGCTGGGTTATCAAAAGCACAATGATTATATAAGTCATCACATTTCTAGAAGAAAAAGGAATTATAATGCGTGTGAAATCAATTTTCAGTAATGAAAAATAAAATAAAGAGTAGAAGCTTTTACAAAACACTTAATCTAGTTCTGATTGGTCAGTTAAAATGCTTACGTAGGCCTATACATAATATATTTTTTGTCCATTCATATATACAGTAACAAAGTAAATACAGATTCGAGGTAGATGGCTCAGTGGTGTATGTAATGATGAGGCTGTATGGTCCCAGCCAGCGGTTGTTCAGGGACGATTCTCTATCTCTGCTGCACAATGGTGAACAGACGATCAGGGCCAAGGACGATCGGGCCACAGACGATAGTGGCCATCATAGAGACGATCAGGCCCATTTTTTTATGTGCCCGATAATCTTATAAGTTTGGCCTGACCGTCTTATGCATTGGGTTCGATAGTCTTAACCGTTGGGCCCGATAGTGTTAACATTGGGCCAGATAGCCAAGTGTATCGTTTGTAAATCCGTTCCATTATACTGTAGTTTATAATTGAGTTTTCGACAAACAAAAGATTAATGGTAGCCATTACGTACGATTAAAAAAGATATGATGAAAAAATATGAGATTAATAAAGGTGGCGTAACCTAAAAAACACCACATTTTGCCAAATGTCATTTGGTAACTGTATATTTGTGCCTATTATATTGCTATTGGTTTGGGGAGAGCCTGATTGATTTTTTATTTTTATTTCATTGTGTCTGGTATAGAAAAAATAGTAGGCCCCAATGTCTCCTTAAAATAGGGTAATCAAAATAGGTCACAGTGCATATCGGCCGCCGGTTATGGAACGCCCAAAATCATGAAACGCCAAAAAGACAAAACATGTATTGTTCATTTCGGCCGCCAGAATCGTCAATAATGTTGTTGCCTTAATGGTCAAAAGGGTGTATAAATGTGTCTATTGCCTACAGTAAATAGACGTGCATATTTAAAAAGCAAGCAATCAACAAAAACAATCGTACTTTTTGATTTGCATGGAGTTGCGCTATCTATATTTTACTATCATTCGCCGGCTTCTTCCTGAGCCCCACAACAACCACTGTGAAATAAAGTAAGTCGTGTAGAAATACTTTAGTTAAAACTACTAAACTAGGCCTAATCCCTTCATAAGTCATACATCGGCTGTGTGATTTACACACCTACGCTCGCGCTAAGGTCAAATTTTCGTTCGCCAAAATGGCGAAAGGTTTTGAAAAACATTAGCCAAATTGAAAATCCTTTAGCCAAATTTAAAAAACCATAAAAATTCGCAAAAATGTTTATTAAATAAATAATGCATGTATTTGTTTGTTATTTTACTTCTTTTACATTTATATTATTATTATTTATCCCAATGAAGCTGATTTTCGTTACCGCGATTTTAACACGTTCGTGAAATTTCAAAAAGTGACGTGTCTTTGAAGTTAAAAATATACTATTTCTTATGAACCCATGAGAATAAAAATTATATGCCTGGAAAGATCTTGTTTAAGGGATTATTTTTATATATTTTTAATCTATGTTTATTAAATATTTTAATAGAAAACACGAGTTAAAAATGAGGTACAAAAGCCGGCGAGCCGAAATCTGCGCGCTAAAAATAACTTTGGAAAACACCTACCCATTTTCGCACCTGATCGCACGAGGTCCATAATAGGTGGTGGAGTAATTTTTGTTGCATGTTATTAGGCTTTAAATACTCTTTATTTTGATATGTAAATCGGTTATTATTATTATGTACATCCGCCTCATATGTCAATTTTAACGATAACAATTTTTTAGCCTTTCTCATTATCAAAATCTGGCTAATTTAGTAATGAATTAAAGCTAATTTATATTTCTGTTTGATAAACCACATCGTTTTATTTGACTTTGCGTGGACCTGGTGCGAAGAAGCCAACAAGACCAACCACTGAAAAAAATAATCCCTACCATAAATATCAGTGTTTACCATTTTCCTTACGGGGGATTCAGTTCTCCGCTTATTACTAAATTACCGTCGCCTAGGTATTAGCGCGTTAATTAATGATTGGATAAACCCCGCACAGTGGACTGTTCCATTTTCTGAACTAGTATTCGCCGCACACGAGGCATGTCGAAAAATGTCGCCTCTCATCATGGAATACTTGCTTCGAAACGTCAATTTTACCGATTTATTAAATTATTTAATAAGTGGAATATTTATCAATCTATTATATAAAACAAGTACGTTAGGAAGAAATGTACCACTGAAATTTAAGAAGCTTTGAATTTGCTATGCAGCGGCCGTAACCCATTCTATGTAGGCGGCCGAAACGCGCTTTGGCCAGGGTTGCCGTTGTAGTATACGTTGTTTCTTAGCTATTAAGCGCAAATTTCGGTTAGAATAATCGAAAGGGAAATAAAATTAAACATGTTAACATTATACTATTGAGGTAATTACTTTGTTAAATTTAAAATTCCCCTTTTTAAATAACAGAACAGCCTCGTTTACGGAAGTATTCGTCCACATGTTTCTGTTTACATTTTCTTCTCGAAGTTCATTTTCTACGTCGAAGAATAGGGACTTCCCCTTTTATTCGCTCATCATCACGTCGACGACGACCGGCCACGAACCAATCACATTAACTGTGTGTCATTAAAACGTCATCGAGGCACGCTCTGCGCATGTTTAAACAGAACTAAAAAAATGAACACGGCGATCGTGACGTCGTCACATAAAATGCTGTTGTGGTAAAAAGTGTACCCGAGTCAGAAAGTACCGAAGTGTGGCGAATTCTCGCTCCCATAAGAAGTCACGCCGACCAGGCTAGGCCTAGGCTTGGAAATGTATTTTCGCCAATTTGGCGAACGAGGCAATAATTATTTTCGCCAAATGGAGACTCCAGTCGCCATTGGCGAATTGGCGAGCGGTTAGCGCGAGCCTAGCACACGTCTATTTATTGGCACATGTATACACCCTCTTTGACAATTAAGGCGTGCCATACGTTACTAACAATTTTGACGATTCTCACGGCCGAAATGAACAATACATATTTTGTCTTTTTTGGCGTTTCATGATTTTGGGCGTTCCATAACCGGCGGCCGAAATGACTGGCGGCCGAAATGATCAGACACCATCGTAATATATAATGATATTTTATGGTGAACAATCCAATTCATTTTCGTGTACCCGATCGTCTTCCTTTTATTTTTAAAATAATAAGCCCGATCGTCTAGTTATATTAATTATTATTGGGCCCGAACATCCACACAGTTTTGAGTCCGAACGTCAACAAAGTGGGGCCCGAATGTCTGCACACGTTGTTAGTACCTGATCGTCTTTTAAAAAAAGCCTGATCGTCCATGCATGGCCCCGATTGTCTGTCAATCTTCACAATCACTCTACTACTAGTACTAGCCTAGAGTAGGGATAGGCCTAGCTACCTAGCCTAGGTCAGTGAGTTTAGTCAGTTGCCTAAAAGCGGTAGGACTACCTATAGGCCTACTACTAGCCTAGCTAGCTAGGCCTACTATTAGTATTACTAGCCTACTAGCTAGCCTATAGGCCCAGCTAGCTAGCCTCCTAGCCTAGCCTAGGCCTACTAGACCCAACTAAATAAAGCAAATTATACACTAAACGTGTGTGTAATACAATTCATGGATCGATCTCAATTCATATATACTAATAATGCGATTAATAATTTACCCTAAAAACGGTAATCAGTCCAGTACTACCACCAACCAGCGGTGCGTAGACGCCCTTCGTAAAGGTTAAATTTCATGCCCACCACCACCACCAGTCGGCGCTCACACTTGTTGTCCACTCTTTAGAAAATATAGATTAAGGCCCATGATTGGTTGAACCAAACAGGATAAAAATACTAAATGACTTAGATGTATTTTGTTTTAAAATCAATGTAAATGCCAAAAACCTATAAAGATATCCTTATTGTTGAAAAATTATGTTTTTTGATAAAACTGATCTTTTATATCTATTAATACTTTGTTTTGATTAATGCAAGGGTAAAACTTTCCTAAATATTTTGACCAATGAAATTCTCGGTACATAAGCATTTGATAGAGAAGGCCATGTCAATATTACGCATGAGCAGTTTTGTAGAAAACATTGGATACTGCTAGGCCTAGAGTAGTGACAGGTATAGTATGTAGTTGTTTTTTGATAACAGAGAACTATCACTTATGCCATCCTCGTATATAATTAATTTCGTACGGAAAATACATTTAATTGATTTTATCATTAGATAGAGTATCATTCTTAGAATTAATTATCAGTAATATATATAATTTTTTAAATGTTAGGGATATATTTTAAAATAACTATAAATAGATATATAATTACACAAACTCAAGATGTTCTTTTCTGCCTGAAACCTAGGCCGAGGAGGAGGCCTCCTCCTCCTCAGCTCTCTGCTCTCACTTCGTTCGTTTCGCTACCTGATCCGTGCAGGCCTAGGCCTAGGCTAGACTGGATATTATGATTGCAAGCCAAAAAGGTAGATTTAGAAGCATATTTTATTGATTACCCATCATCAGTGTCACCCTTAAACAGATAGTTAAGCTATATTTGTAGGTCATAGCTTATTTCAGACAATATTTTAGCCTCCAAAAAGGGCAGATTAGGCCTAGAGGGCAGGCCTATATTATAGCCTATAGGCTAGCCTAGTCTAGGCCTAGCTAGCTAGCTAGGGCCTAGGCCTAGTTAGGCTAGCATCTCTCTACTCTAGCTAATAGTTTAGGCCTAAAAACTAGGTAGGCCTAGTACTACTAGGCCTACTATGGCTAGCCTTGTCTAGCTAGGCCTAGAAATAGAAAGATCTAGCCTAGCTAGAGTAGTAGGCTAGGCTAGTAGGCCCACCTGGTTAGGCCCTACTAGGGAACTGGTAGGCTAGCTAGCTAGGCCTACTTACTAGCTAATAAGTAGCTAGGCCTAGGCTGCCTAACTAGCTAGCTCTATGTATTCTAGTTAGGGCCTAGACTAGTTTATTAGGCCTTAGTTTAGGCTGATTAGGCCTGTCTAGTCCTAGTTAAATAAATAGGCATATAACCAGGCTCAGTCTAAACACTCTAGCTAGGCCTATCTATATGAGACCTGTGCTATTAATTATAGGACTAGGCCTAGGGCCTTGCTAGCTAGCCAGCAGAATGGTCTAGAGAGGCATAGGCCTAGCTAGGGATAGGCTGGGGGGTCATAGACAGCCTATCTATATAAAATATTAGATAGGTAGGTAGGAGTATTAAGATTCATCAGTGTGTAAGTTGATTTCATTGCTAATGCCAAGGTATTAGGCCTGTTTATTTTCAGGTTGAAAGCAATGGATAAACAGAGATTCAATTCTACAACAAAAGAGACAAAAGTCAAACTCAAACTGATAATTAACAATGTTTCCAGTTAAATTAATGTTAATTATTTTAATAGATTGTAGTGACCCTAACTACCTTACTGTTTGTGTATGGCTGTAATATTATATTAAATGTCATCACAATTAGTAAGGTTGTGAGGCTTCACAATTTCAAACAACTCTTCTTGTGTCTCTTCTTCATGTGGATGGATTAAAAAATACTGTGAGTATTGTACACTCTTTATATGAATATATCATCAATCACAATATCAAATATGATCCGTGTAGTAACAATTTGATAACTTAGCATGCATCTTATAATATCTACATCATCAATAATTAATATTAATATAAATCTACATCACAATGTTGGATATGATCTTTGTAGTCAAAATTTGATAACTGAGCACACATCTTTTAATAACTACCTTATCAATAACTATTAATAATGTCCTATATCACAATGTAGGATATGATCAGTGTTAGTCATAATTTGATAACTGAGCACGCATCTTTTAATATCTACCTCATCAATAATTAATATTAATATCATAATATATCACATTGTTCGATATGATCAGTGTAGTCAGAATTTGATAACTGAGCACGCATCTTTTAATAAATACCTTATCAATGACTATTAATAATATCCTATATCACAATGTTGGATATGATTAGTGTAGTCATAATTTGATAACTGAGCACACATCTTTCAATATCTATTTCCTTCATCAATAATTATTATTAATAATTTATATCACATTGTTGGATATGATCATTGTAGTCATAATTTGATAACTGAGCACGCATCTTTTAATATCTACCTCATCAATAATTAATATTAATAATCTATATCACATTGTTCGATATGATCAGTGTAGTCATAATTTAATAACAGCACGCATCTTTTAATATACCTTATCAATAACTATTAATAATATCCTATATCACAATGTTGGATATGATCAGTGTAGTCATAATTTTATAACTGAGCACCCATCTTTCAATATCTATTTCATCAATAATTATTATTAATAATCTATATCACATTGTTGGTTATGATCAGTGTAGTCATAATTTGATAACTGAGCAATAATCTTTTAATATCTACATCATCATTAATTAATATTAATAACCTATATCACATTGTTGGATATGATCTGTTTAGTTTTTTTAATATATACCTTATCAATAACTATTAATAATATATTATATCACGTTGGATATGATCAGTGTAGTCAGAATTTGATAACTGAGCACGCATCTTTTAATATCTACCTCATCAATAATTATTATTAATATCTTAGATCACATTGTTCGATAATGATCAGTGTAGTCAGAATTTGATAACTGAGCACGCATCTTTTAATATCTACATCATCAATAATTAATATTAATAATCTATATCACATTGTTCGATATGATCAGTGTAGTCATAATTTGATAACTGAGCACGCATCTTTTAATATCTACCTTTCAATAATTATTATTAATAATCTATATCACATTGTTGGATATGATCAGTGTAGTCAGAATTTGATAACTGAGCATGCATCTTTTAATATCTACCTCATCAATAATTAATATTAATAATCTATATTGCATTGTTCAATATGATCAGTGTAGTCATAATATGATAACTGAGCATGCATCTTTTAATATCTACCTTATCAATGACTATTAATAATATCCTATATCACAATGTTGGATATGATCAGTGTAGTCATAATTTGATAACTGAGCACGCATCTTTCAATATCTATTTCATCAATAATTATTATTAATAATTTATATCACATTGTTGGATATGATCATTGTAGTCATAATTTGATAACTGAGCATACATCTTTAGAATTACTTTTATTTAAGTATATAAAAGAATAATCTATAATTTACAATGTTTTATATATTGTGAATTCATCAGATATTATCTATTGAACTGATATGGTTTTGTTTATTACAGCATAGTACATACAGCACTTTATGTTATGTTATTTATTTATTATTCAACATTTTTTGTTTGGTTTTTGACGTTAGCAAATTTTTATTTTCTTTTAAGTTCTGTTATTCATTTGTTAATTTCGTAGCTTAAGTTAGTTTAAGATAAAAGGTACCAAGCTTGATTAGCTTCGGCTATACCTTGGCTACCTTTTGTATTGAAATTGTTTTTGTTTGATACAATAAAGAAGAAGAATATCTACCTCATTAATAATTAATATTAATAATCTATATTACACTGTTGGATATGATCTGTTTGGTTTTTTAATATCTACCTTATCAATAACTATTAATAATATCCTATATCACAATGTTGGATATGATCAGTGTAGTCATAGTTTGATAACTGAGCATGCATCTTTTAATATCTACCTCATCAATAATTATTATTAATAATCTATATCACAATGTTGGATATGATTAGTGTAGTCATAATTTGATAACTGAGCATGCATCTTTCAATATCTATTTCATCAATAATTATTATTAATAATCTATATCACATAGTTGGATATGATCAGTGTAGTCATAAATTGATAACTGAGCAAAAATCTTTTAATATCTGCATCATCATTAATTAATATTAATAATCTATATCAAACTGTTGGATATGATCTGTTTAGTTTTTTAATATCTATCTTTTCCATAACTATTAATAATATTCTATATCACAATTTTGGATATGATCAGTGTAATCATAGTTTGAACTACCTCAACAATAATTAATATTAATTGTCTATATACCAATATCAAATATGATCAGTGTAGGCCTAGTCATTTGATAACTGAGCATGCATCATTTTATATCTGCTTCAAATATTAATATTGTCTTAATATAATAAGTGGTTTGAAGGATGATTGCAGATGGCCTTTTTTGCATTGTAAAGTTCAATTTATCCAAAAGGTCAAACTTTGACCTATTTCAATAAAATCATTTCATAAGTTGTCTTCTTTTATAGTTTTAGTGATAATCAATATTAAGTGGTTTTTTACCCCAAAAATGTCAAACCTAGAGCTATTTAATAATAAAATGATTTTATAAATTGTCTTCTTTTATATTTCTAGTAATGGTATAATCAGTATTCAATTGTTTGAATGATGTTTGTGGGGTATTTTTTAATTAAGTTTACGCAGTTTAGATGGTAAAATCTGTCAATTATCCAAAATTGACATTTTTCACTCCTAAAAAAATCTTTGAGCCATTTCAATACAATTATTTCATAAATTGTCCTCTTTTTATGGTTCTAATAATGATATAATCAAAGTGGTTTGGATGATGTTTGTGGGGTGTTTTTTAAAAGTTTGCACAGTTTACATGGTAAAATGTGTCAATTTATTCCTAGAACTATTTCAATAAAATTATTTCATAATCACCCCAAAAATGTCAAACCTAGAACTATTTTAATAAAATGATTTCATAAATTGTCTTCTTTTATAGTTCTAGTAGTGGTATAATCAGTATTCAATTGTTTGAATGATGTTTGTGGGGTATTTTTTAATTAAGTTTACGCAGTTTACATGGTAAAATCTGTCAATTATCCAAAATTGACATTTTTCACTCCTAAAAAAATCTTAGAGCCATTTCAATAAAATTATTTCATAAATTGTCCTCTTTTATAGTTCTAATAATGATATAATCAATATTAAGTGGTTTGGATGATGTTTGTGGGGTGTTTTTTAAAAGTTTGCACAGTTTACATGGTAAAATGTGTCAATTTATACCTAGAACTATTTTAATAAAATGATTTCATAAATTGTCCTCTTTTATAGTTCTAGTAGTGGTATAATCAATATTAAGTTGTTTGGATGATGTTTGTGGGGTGTTTTTTTTAAAGTTTGCACAGTTTACATGGTAAAATCTGTCAATTTATCCAAAATTGACATTTTTCACCCTAAAAAGTCAAACTTCAGAGCTATTTCAATAAATTGATTTCAAAAATTCTCTTTTTTTACAGTTCTAGTAGTGATATAATCAATATTAAGTTGTTTGAATGATGTTTGTGGGGTTTTTTGTTAAGTTAGCATTAAGTTTACGCAGTTTACATGGCAAAATCTGTAAATTTATCCAAAATTGACATTTTTTACCCTAAAAATTCAAACCAGAGCTATTTCAATAAAATTATTTCATAAATTGTCCTCTTTTATAGTTCTAGTAGTGGTATAATCAATATTAAGTTGTTTGGATGATGTTTGTAGGTGTTTTTTAAAAGTTTGCATTAAGTTTACGCAGTTTACATGGTAAAATCTGTAAATTTATCCAAAATTGACATTTTTTACCCTAAAAATTCAAACCTAGAGCTATTTCAATAAAATTATTTCATAAATTGTCCTCTTTTATAGTTCTAGTAGTGGTATACTCAATATTAAGTGGTTTGGATGATGTTTGTGGGGTGTTTTTTTAAAGTTTGCACAGTTTACATGGCAAAATCTGTAAATTTATCCAAAATTGACATCTTTTACCCTAAAAATTCAAACCTAGAGCTATTTCAATAAAATTATTTCATAGATTGTCCTCTTTTATAGTTCTTGTAGTGGTATAATCAATATTAAGTGGTTTGGATGATGTTTGTGGGTGTTTTTTTAAAGTTTGCATTAAGTTTACGCTGTTTAAATGGTAAAATCTGTAAATTTATCCAAAATTGACATTTTTCACCCTAAAAAGTCAAACTTAGAGCTATTTCAATAAATTGATTTCATAAATTGTCCTCTTTTATAGTTCTAGTAGTGGTATAATCAATATTAAGTTGTTTGGGTGATGTTTGTGGGGTGTTTTTGTTAAGTTAGCATTAAGTTTACGCAGTTTACATGGTAAAATCTGTAAATTTATCCAAAATTGACATTTTTCACCCTAAAAAGTCAAACTTAGAGCTATTTCAATAAATTTATTTCAAAAATTCTCTTCTTTTACAGTTCTAGTAGTGATATAATCAATATTAAGTTGTTTGAATGATGTTTGTGGGGTGTTTTTGTTAAGTTAGCATTAAGTTTACGCAGTTTACATGGCAAAATCTGTAAATTTATCCAAAATTGACATTTTTTACCCTAAAAATTCAAACCAGAGCTATTTCAATAAAATTATTTCATAAATTGTCCTCTTTTATAGTTCTAGTAGTGGTATAATCAATATTAAGTTGTTTGGATGATGTTTGTGGGTGTTTTTTAAAAGTTTGCATTAAGTTTACGCAGTTTACATGGTAAAATCTGTAAATTTATCCAAAATTGACATTTTTTACCCTAAAAATTCAAACCTAGAGCTATTTCAATAAAATTATTTCATAAATTGTCCTCTTTTATAGTTCTAGTAGTGGTATACTCAATATTAAGTGGTTTGGATGATGTTTGTGGGGTGTTTTTTTAAAGTTTGCACAGTTTACATGGCAAAATCTGTAAATTTATCCAAAATTGACATCTTTTACCCTAAAAATTCAAACCTAGAGCTATTTCAATAAAATTATTTCATAAATTGTCCTCTTTTATAGTTCTTGTAGTGGTATAATCAATATTAAGTGGTTTGGATGATGTTTGTGGGTGTTTTTTTAAAGTTTGCATTAAGTTTACGCTGTTTAAATGGTAAAATCTGTAAATTTATCCAAAATTGACATTTTTCACCCTAAAACGTCAAACTTAGAGCTATTTCAATAAATTGATTTCATAAATTGTCCTCTTTTATAGTTCTAGTAGTGGTATAATCAATATTAAGTTGTTTGGATGATGTTTGTGGGGTGTTTTTGTTAAGTTAGCATTAAGTTTACGCAGTTTACATGGTAAAATCTGTAAATTTATCCAAAGTTGACATTTTTCACCCTAAAAAGTCAAACTTAGAGCTATTTCAATAAATTGATTTCAAAAATTCTCTTCTTTTACAGTTCTAGTAGTGATATAATCAATATTAAGTTGTTTGAATGATGTTTGTGGGGTGTTTTTGTTAAGTTAGCATTAAGTTTACGCAGTTTACATGGCAAAATCTGTAAATTTATCCAAAATTAACATTTTTTACCCTAAAAATTCAAACCAGAGCTATTTCAATAAAATTATTTCATAGATTGTCCTCTTTTATAGTTCTAGTAGTGGTATAATCAATATTAAGTTGTTTGGATGATGTTTGTGGGTGTTTTTTTAAAGTTAGCATTAAGTTTACGCAGTTTAAATAGTAAAATCTGTAAATTTATCCAAAATTGACATTTTAAAACACAAACTAGGTTGTAAAAAGTGAAGGAAATCATTAAATTTTAATATTGTTTGGTAATAAAGATGCCTATCATAGTCAAATGGCAATAACTGATTAGCCGAGACCAATGACATTTAAAACAACTCCTACTTAAAATTCCCTACTTATACAGTACAGCAGCTTTTTGATTGGCTGCAAGTTTAGTTTTCTGTTCGTTCATCAGAAATGGTATAAATAATTATTAATCAATAAGATTACTGGATTTCTTTAGTATTTCTGACACATTTCAAATCTTAATTGAATTATTAATGTAATGGAAATTTGTCATAGGCCTATTATAGCAACATATCATTTCTGGAAGAGTATTACGGTCTGAATAGATCAATGTTAAAACACACGTCCTCATTTATGAAATTATTCATTCACTGCACATTTATTCTGTTAAGAAGAACTGGGACCCTCAATAGAAGCCAAAGCATGTCTCATGATGGCCCCTACAATACATATCAAACATAAAAAGATATGGAATATTTTTATTTTTACAACGGCACACGTTCATCATAAACGATGCGTTCTTAAAAGTATAAATTTAAACAGCAAACGGATACAAATCAATAGGGTAATTAGGAACAAAAGAATAACACATTTTCAAAATCCATCGACTCGATCTCTTGTATACAGTAAATCTAACAAAATCACACTGATCATATCCAACATTAAGTATTAATAATTATTATTGATTAGGTAGATATTAAAAGATGCGTTATAACAAATTATGAATATACAGATCATATCCAACAATGTGACATAGATTATTAATAATAATTATTGATGAGGTAGATATTTAAAGATGCGTGCTCAGTTATCAAATTATGACTACACTGATCATATCCAACAATGTGATATAAGATATTAATAACAATTATTGATGAGGTAGATATTGAAAGATGCGTGCTCAGTTATCAAATTCTGACTACACTGATCATATCCAACAATGTGATATAAGATATTAATAATAATTATTGATGAGGTAGATATTAAAAGATGCGTGCTCAGTTATCAAATTATGACTACACTGATCATATCCCACAATGTGATATAGATTATTATTAATAATTATTGATGATGTAGATATTTAAAGATGCGTGCTCAGTTATCAAATTCTGACTACACTAATCGTATCCAACATTGTGATATAAGATCTTAATAATAATTATTGATGAGGTAGATATTTAAAGATGCGTGCTCAGTTATCAAATTATGACTACACTGATCATATCCCACAATGTGATATAGATTATTATTAATAATTATTGATGATGTAGATATTTAAAGATGCGTGCTCAGTTATCAAATTATGACTACACTGATCATATCAAACAATGTGATATAAGATATTAATAATAATTATTGATGATGTAGATATTGAAAGATGCGTGCTCAGTTATCAAATTATGACTACACTAATCATATCCCAAAATGTGATATAGATTATTATTAATAATTATTGATGATGTAGATATTTAAAGATGCGTGCTCAGTTATCAAATTATGACTACACTGATTATATCCAACATTGTGATATAGATTATTAATAATAATTATTGATGAGGTAGATATTTAAAGATGCGTGCTCAGTTATCAAATTATGACTACACTGATCATATCCAACAATGTGATTTAAATTATTAACATTAATTATTGATGAGGTAGATATTAAAAGATGCGTGCTCAGTTATCAAATTATGACTACACTGATCATATCAAACAATGTGCTATAGATTATTAATAATAATTATTGATGAGGTAGATATTAAAAGATGCGTGCTCAGTTATCAAATTCTGACTACACTGATCATATCAAACAATGTGATATAGATTATTAATAATAATTATTGATGAGGTAGATATTTAAAGATGCGTGCTCAGTTATCAAATTATGACTACACTGATCATATCAAGCAATGTGCTATAGATTATTAATAATAATTATTGATGAGGTAGATATTAAAAGATGCGTGCTCAGTTATCAAATTCTGACTACACTGATCATATCCAACAATGTGATATAAGATATTAATAATAATTATTGATGAGGTAGATATTAAAAGATGCGTGCTCAGTTATCAAATTCTGACTACACTGATCATATCAAACAATGTGATATAAGATATTAATAATAATTATTGATGATGTAGATATTGAAAGATGCGTGCTCAGTTATCAAATTATGACTACACTAATCATATCCCAAAATGTGATATAGATTATTATTAATAATTATTGATGATGTAGATATTTAAAGATGCGTGCTCAGTTATCAAATTATGACTACACTGATTATATCCAACAATGTGATATAGATTATTAATAATAATTATTGATGAGGTAGATATTTAAAGATGCGTGCTCAGTTATCAAATTATGACTACACTGATCATATCCAACAATGTGATTTAGATTATTAACATTAATTATTGATGAGGTAGATATTAAAAGATGCGTGCTCAGTTATCAAATTCTGACTACACTGATCATATCAAACAATGTGCTATAGATTATTAATAATAATTATTGATGAGGTAGATATTTAAAGATGCGTGCTCAGTTATCAAATTCTGACTACACTGATCATATCAAACAATGTGCTATAGATTATTAATAATAATTATTGATGAGGTAGATATTTAAAGATGCGTGCTCAGTTATCAAATTATGACTACACTGATCATATCAAACAATGTGCTATAGATTATTAATAATAATTATTGATGAGGTAGATATTAAAAGATGCGTGCTCAGTTATCAAATTCTGACTACACTGATCATATCCAACAATGTGATATAAGATATTAATAATAATTATTGATGAGGTAGATATTAAAAGATGCGTGCTCAGTTATCAAATTCTGATTACACTGATCATATCGAACAATGTGATTGATGATATTATTAATAATTATTGATTAGGTGGATATTTAAAGATGCGTGCTCAGTTATCAAATTATGACTACACTGATCATATCCAAAAATGTGATATAGATTATTATTAATAATTATTGATGATGTAGATATTTAAAGATGCGTGCTCAGTTATCAAATTATGACTACACTGATCATATCAAACAATGTGCTATAGATTATTAATAATAATTATTGATGAGGTAGATATTAAACGATGCGTGCTCAGTTATCAAATTATGACTACACTGATTATATCCAACAATGTGATATAGATTATTAATAATAATTATTGATGAGGTAAGATATTTAAAGATGCGTGCTCAGTTATCAAATTCTGACTACACTGATCATATCCAACAATGTGATATAAGATATTAATAATAATTATTGATGAGGTAGATATTAAAAGATGCGTGCTCAGTTATCAAATTATGACTACACTGATCATATCCCAAAATGTGATATAGATTATTATTAATAATTATTGATGAGGTAGATATTAAAAGATGCGTGCTCAGTAATCAAATTATGACTACACTGATCATATCCAACAATGTGATTTAGATTATTAACATTAATTATTGATGAGGTAGATATTAAAAGGTGCGTGCTCAGTTATCAAATTATGACTACAATGATCATATCAAACAATGTGCTATAGATTATTAATAATAATTATTGATGAGGTAAACATTTAAAGATGCGTGCTCAGTTATCAAATTATGACTACACTGATCATATCCAACAATGTGATATAAGATATTAATAATAATTATTGATGAGGTAGATATTAAAAGATGCGTGCTCAGTTATCAAATTCTGACTACACTGATCATATCGCACAATGTGATATATTAGTAATAATTATTGATGAGGTAGATATTAAAAGATGCGTGCTCAGTTATCAAATTTTGACTACACTGATTATATCGAACAATGTGATATAGATTATTAATAATAATTATTGATGAGGTAGATATTAAAAGATGCGTGCTCAGTTATCAAATTCTGACTACACTGATCATATCGCACAATGTGATATAGATTATTAGTAATAATTATTGATGAGGTAGATATTAAAAGATGCGTGCTCAGTTATCAAATTTTGACTACACTGATTATATCGAACAATGTGATATAGATTATTAATAATAATTATTGATGAGGTAGATATTAAAAGATGCGTGCTCAGTTATCAAATTATGACTACACTGATCATATCCAACAATCTGATATATGATATCAATGCTAATTATTGATGAGGTAGATATTAAAAGATGCGTGCTCAGTTATCAAATTGTAACTACACTGATCATATCCAACAATCTGATATATGATATCAATGCTGATTATTGATGAGGTAGATATTAAAAGATGCGTGCTCAGTTATCAAATTGTAACTACACTGATCATAATACTGTACATAGTCCTTTATGCATTAGACATTGATTTAGTAGTACTACATATCATTTGTTATATTAAGAATGTTGTTTTAGTGTTATTAAAATACTTATCGAATTTTTTTGAAAATAAAAATATTAGTATTGGTACCTCTAAATTTATATACTATAAAACATGCTAGATTTTATAATAATATGATCTTTATTACAACTAAGAAACAGTTATGTACGAGGATGATACACACTGATAGTTCTCAGTTATCAAAAAACGACTACACAATATAGCTCGTAGTGAGTAATACTGTGTGTAGTTTATTTTTTTCATCTTTTTGCTGTTTAGATACCAGATCTAAGTGTTATCAGAATGAAATCTCTATATTTGAGGAAAGACATGGAAGCTTCAGATTCCAGAATAGCCATAATGAAAGAAAATGTAAGTAAGAAAAGTAAATTAAGCGCCTTAATTTGTGTGTGAGTATGCCTGACTCACTGACTGAACTTTACTTTCTAGCCCAGCCTTACAGTACCTCTACTCACGCATCATTCCCTTAGATTTACTACTAGCCTAGGGTAGGCCTATATATAGGCCTAGCTTAGTTATTAATTAGTATCAGGGTTATAATAACAACTTTGTATAATAATTAATAAGGCCATATTATCATATAGGCCTAGGCCTAATATATACGTGTTAACTTGAGCGTCTCCTTTTGATTTTTTGAGCCGCTGTTGTTTTTAACAAAACTTGTTTCAAATGACGTAACAAAAAAAATTTTTAATAAAATCATAATATTCGATATTATCCTAAGCGTACAGAAATAATTGTTTATTGCATTAATAAAATGGTTTTCTTGAAATTGTATGTTGTAGTGATTCATTTGTTCATGTTTTAAAGTCAGTTTTTAAAAAATGGTAGCGAAAATCAATGTCAATGACTTTACATAGTAAATTTTTAAAAATAAATAAATAATGAAAAAAATCCGCCCTCCCTGAAATTTATTTAGAGGTTCAGGCTCTTAAAATCCATTTTTTGGCCTATATAATAAGGCCTTTCTTTAAAAAAACCCACACACATTGGATCAATCTTTCTATCCACATACAGGATCTCTACAAACATACAGTATTCTAGACTACACATAATAAATTGTTCAATCTTTAATATTTCAGCCAGAAATTGTTTTATCTGAAGTGGGAGATGAAAGCTCTGTTTTAGTGAAGATTAAAGCATGTGCTCTATCTACAACTGATGTTCAGGTTTGTATGGCATTGTCAACCAACCAGGTTATTCATTGAATGTGAAAATGTAATCAATTTGAAATTGTATTTATATGAAGGTAAAAAAAAATTACAGATTATATTTATTATGAAGAGGAGGATGGACTTCAAGGATGAATTTGCCAAAGTTGCAATAAAAGTTTTATCATCTTATATAAAAATACCAAGAATAATATGACACAAATATCAACTGTATACAATAAAAGGAAGGAATACTGTTTTTCAGACAATACAGGAACTTAATTTAGCATCATCTGATATTGCAATTGGGCGTGCAATTGCTGGTATCGTAAAAGATGTTGGAAACTGTGTCACATCTTTCAAACCTGGTGATGAAGTAGTGGCTCTTTTACCTCTTGACTCCCAGTTCTCTGGCTGTGCTGAATTGTGTACCGTTAATGAATTTGACCTCAGTAAGAATTATGTTTTTATTTTTCTTTAGTATCTATACTATCTATCTAACTATATCTATTATTTAGTTTTAGTATAGATATATACAGGATATCCAACTTATAATTTAATGCAATTAAATATTGTAAATTTAACTTATACTTCTGTGTTTTCCAGAAATTCTCATATTCCAAATGTGTTTTTATGGTAAAAATAATTTTTAGACCTTTTAGTCTAGTTTTTGGTAGAGTTTTCAGTTTTTTGATAAAATCAAGTATTGTAACGCCTCAGTGGAGGAAAGTGGTACAGATCATCATGGTCAAAAGACTGCTCAATTAAAAAATCACCAAAACATTATTTTCATATTATTTTAGTTATGAAACCAAAAAGAGTAGAATTTGATGAGGCAGTGGCTTGCCTGTATGAAGGTGTGAGAGCTTACACTGCATTGCAGATACAAGCAAGGATGTGTGCTGGAGAAACTCTACTAGTCATTGATGGGGCAACAGTAAGAAACATTATTACATTTCCTAAAGATTTACATTTTTACTCTACAGTATTTGACTGTTTATGTGTCATTATTAGTCAAAATTAAACTCACTGTTCCTGTTTTCCATGTTCAAAGTAATTATATACAAAAAATAACAAAACATAAAAATGTTGTCTTTTAAACTGAAAGGAAAAGTTCAGACTTTTTTGTTAATTTCTGTCTGTCCCACCTCGTTAATATGAAGTCAATCTTTCAACTTATAAACATTCATTATCTTTTTATTATTACCTACATGATATGCTCTATTTTATAGCCAAATGGATCAACTTTAATACAACTGGCACAGAATTGGGGTGCAAAGGTCATTGCTACGGTCAACTCGCAAGAAGAGAAGCTTTTTTTGGAAACATTTAAACCTCCACTAAGTATGATGTTTTTCTTTGTGGATACTTTAAATCTTTGAACTATTATTGTTTATGCATTATATTGACATTTTGTCTCCTATTGAACTTTTACTAGCCTTTTAATAATAACATTATAAAACTATAGTATACAAATGTTCTTTGGATGTATGGTTAAAAATATGGGTGCCACATTTTTAACCAGACACTCGAAAATGGCAAAAAATCTTTGTTTTATCTTATAGCTCAAACATTTACTGTTCTAAAGTAAAATTGCATTCAATTTATTTGTCGATTCCATCCTCCAATGTTGAAATATTTGTTTAAAGTTGTAAAAGTTGATGATGTTTTTTGCAGCTTCTATTGTGGATGTTAGCAATGGAAAAACTAACACAATACGCAGTGTGTGTTTAGAGGAAACAGGTGGACTAGGCATGGATATTATTGTTGATAGTGGAGGTACAGTATGTTAATTTTAATGTAAATTATCTTACCTTGTTATACCTACCCTTATTCAAAACACACAAACCAAATATCTAGTATATCCATAAAAGATTTTAAACATTTATTAAGTTCAGAAAATAAATTAAATGGTACCACTGTTTTAAAAATTTCTATTGCATTATTGTAAAATATCTTTGCAACAATATTTATTACTAGATGGTATGCTCGTTTCGCTCGCGTACCATCTAGGTCATGTCCACAGATGGTTCTCGAATACACAGTCATTTCAGCGTAAAAAAACTGGCAATTTCAAATGTACGTACCGCAGGACTCTATAAATACATTGTCGTTTTCAGAAATGAATAAATAGACACGATGATTAATGTAGTCAACTAAAATTAGCACCTTGGGAATTAGGCCTACTTCCAAAGGAGAAACTTGTCTTAAAAATGAGTCCAAATTTTGTATTCGAACTTTAAACAAACCCAATTTGTGTTTTGTATAATAACATTAGTGTTGAGGGATGGGAAGAGGATGGGAAGAACAATTTTTAAAGATATTATTTATCCACTTAGTAACGAAATATTGTTTTAAATGTTTTATAGGCCTATCAATAATATACCACTAAACACAGTAAAACATTTACAATTTAATACGCCGCCAGGCCATTACTTGCAAACAATTTATTTAGTTATGCAGGTATAAACATTTTACAAAAAGCAGACATTTGACCAATTACAAACATTATGTTAAGTTCAACACTTACATTTTTGTTTTCACTCTTGTAAATGTATATAGTACTTCATTTCTTCGTGAAGCTGATTTATTGTTGTTCTCAATAACTTAACATTTGTGTCTTAGTTAACATGTTTCCAGATCAAGATGATGATGTGGCACAAAAACTCAATCTTCCAACTAAACATGAACTTATATCATCATTAGCAGTTTGTGGAAGATGGGTTACATCACAAAGGGATCTCCAAGTAAGTAAACATAAAACTTCTATTTGATAAGCACCAGTTTCTATTTTTATGATTAGTTTCTTTGTTTGCCATTATCCCATCTCCCGCTTTGCTGCAGTTTCTCCCTATTGTTTGGGATATAGAAAAAATCTCTAATGATAAAGCATAAATTATGAATACTACTACAAGATCTTAGTTTTTAAAGTAAAAAATATGTTTCCCCCAATGCACTTCTTCCTTTTCTGCGTCTGGTGAGTCCCATTGTTTTTCTTTTGTACAAGTGCTCTTGATGAATTTTGATGTATATTTTTAATTTGTAGAGCACCATTTGCCAAGTCCAGTGCTAATAAGCCTTAATAATTATTTTTTTTTTTAAAGTATTGATTTAAGTTAATACCTCTATTATTTCAGATCGATCCACCAAATTCACAGTTACTATTTTTAAAGAATGGCTCTGTTAGTTATTTGTTCCCTTCGGCGTGGACTTTATCATCAAATCAACAAGGAAGATACCTACGTATCCTTTAAAACTGTACGATCATAGGGAAAAATAGGTTCATATTTAAATGCCCTTTTTACATTGACAACTGCCTAAAGCGCTGTGAACTAGATGTTTCAACTCTCCTAAGAGTTCTTTTGTGTGACACCTGCCACCAAACAACGCTCATTCATGCTTTAATCAGAGGCAGGAGAATCTACCATCAATAATCGGACACTATTTTGATCTATTTTGAACATTTTTAACATTATTTCGGTAATCATTATCAAATTTTGATAAATTTTACACATTATTTGTTCAATTTTGTATATAGATTATATAGCGTCAATTTTTATTAATATAATGCCATAATATATTATACATACATTACATTATACTATGTCCCTGTGTGGTAAAAACTCTCAAAATGGTGGGGGGGGGGGGGGAGGGGTGGATTTATTTTTTTTGTGAGGGAGGCAGCTGCAGAGGGACCCCACCCAGAGCCATATATAGAGAGAGTTTCGACATTGAATGGATTAGAAGCCGTGTTTGTGTCCAACTATGCCTATGTAGCGTATGGAGTTGAGTCTTTTGTTTTGAAAATGTATAACATCAAAAGGCCTTAACTATCGAATTTAATATCAAACAATCAATTTGTTTGAAGGTTTTTCAATAGAACAATAAAGAAAGAATAATAACGAAGTTATAAAGTTACTGCGAACATGATTTTAAACAACAACTCTTTCCAATAAATGGATTTGTGCGCTCCATGCACGCTCTACGCGTGCGCGTTTAGTTTGTACAGCGATTCTCTATAGTAATGCATTGTTTTTACATTTTATTGTTTAAAATCATGTTCGCAGTAACTTTATGATTTCGTTATTATCTTAACAAAAACCTTTAAAAAAATTGATTGTTTTGATATTAAATTCAATATTTAAAGCCTTGTGAATGTTATACATTTTTTAAGCAAATGACTCGACTCCATACGCTACATAGGCATAGTTGGACACAAATATGGCCGGCGTGCACACCACGTGACTTTCTAAAATTCGTGAACGCAATGCCGTAACTCTCTCTATATATGGCTCTGACCCCACCTAGCCCATGGACTACATAATACCATCACTGCACTCTGTACTATATGAATAATGTGTCATTTGTTATTCTTTCTTTTATCTAGTCTAATCTTATTTAATCCCTTCAAGTTGTTCAAGTTGCCTTGTACTTTCTTTTATAAAAAAGTTTTTATTTACTGTCCTTAAAATGTTTCTTAAAGATATTATGAGGGATGTATTGAACAAGCTTGCAAGTGGTGTTATAAAGTAAGTATTTGTAAGGTATCTTTTATTTCTTGAAATTATTTTATTCTAAATAACAAAAGAAGTATGTTGTTTGGATATTATTAAATTAAAATGAATATAACAATATCAAAGTAAAACCTATTTATCAATTTGAGATCTTCAAAATTTGTTTCAGAGAATTTCATTTAGCTTCAAAGTTTTATGGAAGATACAATTTATTTTTTTAATAAGTAAAACAGCGTACTAATACCGAGTTCTAAATACCTGTAATTACTTTGTTTTAGCTTATTCAAAAAAAATGTTATCATCCACTAATTACAACAGCTGGCATCCAATTTGTAAATCAATAAAACAAATTGAAAACAATATTTGTTAGTATGTTTTATTATCAGTGACAGTGCATCTTATCTTTATAACTGAATTTAAAAATAGAGCAACAAAGCTCCATGATTAATAAAAGTAGTGATGTTGGACGTATTTTTGAATGAAAAAAAAAATTTAAAAACAGAATAAATATCATTTTATAAACATTTATTATTTTTACTATCTATTTTGAATTGTATATATAAAATAGGTGTAATTAAATATGTTTATTTTATCATTTAGGCCTTCTATATCAGGAAAAATTTCTTTGGATGAAGCACCTTCTGTTTATCAGATGATAAAATCAAGAAGAATAGGAACAGTGGTAGTGGTAATGGATCAGTAGATAATAGAATTACTATATACAGTATATATATATATATATAAATTGCTATCATTGTGTAATACTGTATATCATAAAAATCATGAATTTTTATGAGTGCAATTGTACAAATATTTGCATGGTGTTTCATCTTTCACCAAACAAAATTATTTTTGAATTGCACAAATAAAAACATTCAGAATTTGTTTTTTTATAACAAAGCTACTTTTATACAATTATTTGCTGCTGAAATGAGAGGCCAGGCCAAGGCCTGAACCATTAACAACGGCAGCACTCCAATGTTGGACGCAGATTAAAACAATTATAGACGCCACACACAACAGGTTGATTGAACCTCAACAGCCTTGTGTTGTACCATAGACTAAACAATACTTAAATGCTAATTGTAACAAGAATGAACATGCTATAACAAAATTGCACTTGCATGTAATGATATCTTGATGACGTAAGGGTTCATTGGTTTAGTATTGAATATTATGTGACTGTTCAATTATTCAATCAAATAACAAGAATCTACTCAGGTGTATTCATTGGATTGTATATTCAGTTTCAGTTTTATTTCACACAACATACTACACTATAATAATATATAATATATATATATATAAATAAATGATAAAGATGCTAGTAAATTACCAACTAAACATTTTATTGCACTACAGGCTGTTTCATGAGAATGAACTCAATCTTCAGGTGCTTGGCTCTGAATGATAGTCACAAGTGAATACAAAAAGGTATAATAAAGTTGTAAGGCAAAACTGTTTATGTGATATAATATAAACACAACAGGCATAGAAATAAATTCCAAATATATATATATATATCCAATCTGCAGACAGTACTGTTTCAATCTTATTAGATCTCGTCAGTGCAGCTCAGGTTTCGAAATGAAATGTACCGCAGAACTGGCACAATATATAGGCTGAGCCAGGTATGCGGGACATGGTACACTGATTATGAACACAAAGAGTGCACACATATATATATATATATATATATATATATATATACTTTTCTGGCTGTTTACTTTATCGTTTTGATTTAGCTTTTCGCTTTTTTTTTGTATCTCCATTGAGATCCAGCCACTGATACCCACAGCATTGTCATTTTTTTCAGTAATTTGCCTTTGGATTTGTCATATAATATATATATAATAATAAGAAAGCATTTGATTGTGTGTGGAAATTACAATAAGCCATGGTGGCTTTAAGTATGAACCTCCAAATAAAACAAACAATAAATATGCTAATGACTGAAATAAGGAGAAAAACAATACAAAAATGCACTTCTATGAATTAATAATTGTTTATATTTTCCTTTAAAAATACTAATTTATTTGACAATTTGAGATTTAAAGGTATGATAAATTATGTCCATAATAAATAAAAAATGTCCTGTGAAGTGAAATAGAATATTTTTCGTAAATGATATTTTTAGAATTCGAAGACCCTATTATAAGAATGCAATTGACAAAATTTGAAAAGAAAATATTAAATTGTGAAGGAAGCTGGTTATTACTGAAGCGAAATATTACCATGGTTGTTTGGAATTTGTTAATAAAAAATTATATTTGATGTATCTAATTGAATATACAACAATCTACTTGGGTGCGTTAATTGTATTGAATTCTTGTGACACACTCAAATTTACTAGGGTGTTTTATAATGTTATGTTAAATTTAAATACAGAATCACAGACAATGCATTTCACTTGTTGTTCATAGCAATAGTAGGCCTATGTATACATTAATATTCTATAATAGATTCTGTGATTATTATTCAAGACATAGTAAACGCATAAACCGTATAAAGCTATTCTGTGTACGTTTTTATTTAAGCTTCCAACTTCTATCTACCAACTAGACTCTAGCTGGCCAGAGCGCTCTTACAATTTAAAAGATAACGCTTACAAATAAGGGACCATGTCAATTTTATAGTACGGCATTTACTTCAGTAACCATATATTGTTTGCTCTTTGATCTGTTATACATTCAATTACCATATTTACTCAGAATTTTTTGAATAATTGTACATATTGTTTATTGCAATCACTGCCTTTGATTGAAACAAATTAAAAGTATACATTATGGATATTTAGTGACTGAAAGTGAAATAATATTTGAATATATAATTATATTACATATAATATATTATACTTTATAAGATTAGATGATAGGTATGAAATTTATGATATTGAAGACTTAAAATGTAAGGAAATATAGAGGCTGTAGGGAGGAAAAGATTTTTTTGATTGAAATTTATGTAGGCCTACCTGATGCATTTTGTTGACAGTACCGCCATATACTTCATATTGTCTGGCCTACAATGGCATACTTTATCATTATTCCTGATCCCCGTACTTTAACCTAGAAATGAATAGAATAGTAATTAATTATATAACAATGAACTCTTATAAAGGTTATTTCGTTCTAAAATAAATGGTGCAAAGTACGCGTAACTACGGAGATAACATGTCTGTGGCATTGGTATGACCTATTTAATAAAATATTTCATTAGAAGCAAATTATTATGATGATAATATTAATAATGTATGCTTTATCATTACATGAAAACTTTGAAGTGAATTATCTTTAAGGCCGTGATCGAAAATAAACGGTACCATATGTCATGTTACTATCGAAACCTCTACATTATAGCTATTTAATGAATAGAATAAAACAATAGATTTAAATATTCTTCTCACGCTGATTTTTTTTATTTATTCATTTAGGCCTGCATTCAAACATAATTTGGGAGCAACATCCGAATCGGCTTGCTATATAACTATATAGTTAGTCTATTTAGGCTTATACTTATACACGATGATAAGCTTATAATTTAGTAGAAACAAACATCCTTCACATTGAGGATTGAAATTGTTTTATGTTTTACTTTAGAAAATACAAAGTGAATCAACGTGAGAAGAATATGTCTCTCGATATTGATATGGCATACTTTATCATTATTCCTGATCCCCGTACTTTAACCTAGAAATGAATAGAATAGTAGGCCTATTTGGTAAATCTGAAAAAACATAATTAATTATATAACAATGAACTCTTATAAAGGTTATTTCGTTCTGAAATAAATGGTACAAAGTACGCGTAATTACGGAGATAACATGTCTGTGGCATTGGTATGACCTATTTAATAAAATATTTCATTAGAAGCAAATTATTATGATGATAATATTAATAATGTATGGTTTATCATTACATGAAAACTTTGAAGTGAATTATCTTTAAGGCCGTGATCGAAAATAAACGGTACCATATGTCATGTTACTATCGAAACCTCTATATTACAGCTATTTAATGAATTGAACAAAACAATAGATTTAAATATTCTTCTCATGTTGATTTTGTTATTTATTCATTTAGGCCTGCAATCAAACATAATTTGGGAGCAACATCCGAATCGGCTTGCTATATAACTATATAGTTAGTCTATTTAGGCTTATACTTATACACGATGATAAGCTTATAATTTAGTAGAAACAAACATCCTTCACATTGAGGATTGAAATTGTTTTATGTTTTACTTTAGAAAATACAAAGTGAATCAACGTGAGAAGAATATGTCTCTCGATGTTGTAACAAAACATAATTAGAATTTTTCGTTCTATAATTTCAAATCCAATCAAATATGGACATAAAACAATAGGAAGAAAGATTGTTTGGGCCTACATTGGTATGTTTTTTAGTCTCTACAGCTCACTATGTCGGTTGGTCGGTCGGTCTGTAAGCACTAATTCAAATTTTCGCACGCGACTGCAGCAATGTATATGGCCTTGTTTCTTTAAAACTAGCGATGTTTGTTGTCAATTGAGATACAGGCGCGCGACAGAATATCATTTAATCGCAGGGCATAATTTGTCAGTAATACAAATTATCACGTATTACATATTTTGTTACGTTCATCCCAAGTTTATTTACAATAATTGCAACCTTACGTCGACTGTCTTTATCAGTCCCTAATGTGAATCGGTGATTGTGCTGCTTTGATAACAGCGACTCATTGTAATAGCAGTTAACTAGCGTGTCATAATGTAGACCTGGATTATCAACGTAGTAGGACGTCTCTTTCGTTCAATCCTGTTCGTGTGGGTTTGCCCGAATCATAAGCTGTTTGATTTTATATTAGGAACTTACAAACAAGTTAATATAAATAAATATACCATAATAATCATTAATAATAGTAAACAATGTTTAAATAATGTTTGATATATTAATCATCAAACAACATGTATTATATATTATATCTGTTAACTAGACTAAATTAAGTTGCATTAAAAAAATGTAATAACTGAAACCATAAAATGGACTATTCCAGCATATTATTCCTTACCTGGGGATATTGCTCTATATAAAGTCTTGTTTAAGTTCAGTTGATACAATCCGTAAGTGCTGGATTGCATCTCAATAACCCATGAGGTAAGTCTTTTCCCCATTTATATACATTATATATTTGTCTGTATCAGGGTAAACATTATTTTAAATATTATATGTTGTTAACTGTAATTATTATTTCATACAGGAAATAAATTAAATAGTTAAGTAGGCCTAAATAAAAACTACAGTATTATGGTTAGGGTTAGTTTTTCGTTCACTTGATATTAAAGGCCAGGTGCGGGCAAAAAATGTCTATTGATCAGACATTCTAATAATTATCGATCTATAGTTTCCCCTATGTTTCATAATTTTTGGGATTTTATTTGTTTTACACGAGCTTGTTGAAAATAAGCCCTTTCTTATCAGTGGGGGGATAGTTCAAATTACACAGTAAAATCCCTATTCTTTTGTACACAAATTTTGTAAATAGAGAGGCATTTTAAAAAGCTATGAAAAATAAATGGTGTTGTAAAAAATGTTATCAGATTACTAAATATAGGTAATATAACTTGAATATTACATTTCTTCTTTCAACTTCAGATTTTTATTTTCATGCTATAGCAAAAATTATCCACCGTTATCCACCATCTTTTTTCACCGTCTAGGGAGTCACCAGACATGTTATTACATTAGGTTAACTACCTAACTACTGAAAAAAGTCTTCCTGGTTTTTATGGTAGAATTTTGCCAAATTTTGTATTTGACTATATTAAGGGAAATTCATGTTTTTTCGTCTCGATTTCTGTTACAAATATTTGATTTATGTACAATTAACCAAATATTATATTTAAAATTCATGCCTGAACCTGAGCTTTAAAGGGAGATACTAGCATATATATTTATAGTGATAATAAGCCTAATACTTCATTAAAATGCACATGTCGTAATTAATGGAGTCAACCATCTTTTTCAACCATACCGAATTAAATGCAACCTTAACTAACCTATAACTTACAAATCATGTAAGGGATAGTAGCATATAATATAACCTAGTTAAAACATCAGAGATAAAACAATGTTACCGTTCTATTGATACGAACCATCGAATATTGTACCAACATGCATATGAGAAGAATCTGATCATTTGAAGTTACATAATGTCATTATAAAACTAAAAAGACATTAACATTAATGTATTCACTATCACCACGTTTCAAATAGTTTTTAGCTGTGTTCTATATTTTATAATTATAATATAACAGATATCGCCTTTTATATCGATAAAATATGAGATATAACATCCCATTGAGAATAATATCTAGCTCTTATCGGGAATATATTTCACTCAGCTTGCGCTTCGGAAAATATTAATTCCAAAAATATCATTCCCTCGGGGAAGTCAAATTTTATATTTTACCTTTAAGCAAGGCAATATCTGTATTATATATTATCCTTTTGAAACTGTACTGTATTTGGAAAAGAACACCTCGCTTACGCGAAATTTAGTATATGTCGTCGAACGCGAACATGGTGATGGACACGACGTCGGATTTTGGTGAATATATTTTACCAGTTTGAAATAAGTCGTAGGCCTA
Organism: Antedon mediterranea; assembly: GCF_964355755.1. Classification (NCBI taxonomy): domain Eukaryota; kingdom Metazoa; phylum Echinodermata; class Crinoidea; order Comatulida; family Antedonidae; genus Antedon; species Antedon mediterranea. The sequence goes on from NC_092676.1 coordinate 16,159,377, forward strand.
TTGATTTAATATGAGTAGAATTGATTACATTGCAGTCTGTGACTGAAGAACATTGGCCTTAGTACTAATCAATTTCGTTTGTTTAGCAACATTTCTATGTATATTTCTTTGTATATTTCTTTTTTACCAACCTATGCTCTCTGGACAATATACAAATCACTCATTGAACCAGTATTAAATTATTGCAACATAATATGGTGTAGTACATTTCCAAGTTATCTAGATGAGTTATTTAAACTCCAGAAAAGGGCATTACGAGCTATAACATGGTCAAAGTTTAATGATTCCATGACTGAATGTTTCTATAAATTTAAACTTCTTAAAATTGCGGATATCAATAGGTACCAAATTGGGCTCTTCAGGTATAATGTTACTACTAATCAGGACGTGCGTTTTTCATCGCTCTTTATTAAAAATGGTTCTTACCATTATTATAATACAATATCTAAAGACAAAATGAGACTCAGAAAACGTAATCGTACTTCTACCAGTTTTACTGTGTCATGCATGGGACCTAAATTGTGGAATGACTTGAATTACGAACTACAAAGTACCAAATCAATATATATATTTAAATCATTGTTTAAAGAACATTTATTATCCTTTTACAAATAATTTTGAAATAATACTTGTTGCAGGATTTAGCTTTTTTTTTTATTATTTATGTTTTAGTTTTTAGGCTAGTTAGGGACGTAAGGGGACACAATTAATCAAGCTCTTTTGAGTTTTTATGTGTTTCCTTTTCATCTTTATTTTATGTTCTCATATATTGTTGTATATTTTCATGATTGATGATGAATAAAGAATATTTGAATTGAATATGTTAACAATGAAATAATTTGGCCTATACTCGCGCTTTGTTTGATAATCAAAATTATGTATAGAGAGAGAGGAAAAGATACATTCAAAGTAGAAAACGATGCGCAAGTAAATCATGAGCAATGTGTTTTAACTAAATTGTGTACACCCGATACAAAATTACAATGTACATAATATGTGAAGCAAATTATATATTTTATGGCGATTCTGTATTGGTGTTTTGAATCAATAAATAAATGTTTTTGGAAGCATCAGACGGTTCTGGGCGATTCACTCCACTCCACTCATCATCATTATTCAGCTATTACATATAGTTACATACTTTTAACTCCATTCTTGAACTTTAGAGGCCTAGGTATCGTAATTAATAATGTTATTCGTGTGTTAATTTACATAATTTATAACAGCAATATGGAGGACCTTGGCTGGGATGCCGAGTTGGCCATCAATATTGTCCAACGACAGAAAGAACTTTTGCTTGCACCTGACACAATGGAATCGTATAAAGAACGTCTTGATTTTAAAGAAAGTGACGTGATAGTGAATATAAAGGTGACGTATTATGACAAAAACATTTTGATTATGCGTTATTCATATTTCAAAAGTTTCAGAGTTTTCTCTACATACAAACCTTTTTAGTTATACAGGTTTAACAATGAATTTTATGAAACTATCTAATTATTATTATCTTATTGTGACTTTTAGGATATTTGGAAAGAGATTGATTATCGAGTATTAAACGAATTTGACATCAAGGTACCGCCTGGTTTCCCTGGTATTTTAGCTTACATTCACACTAAATTTTCCGGGAATCAACAGGTAGGTAGTTTTGAACATAATGCGTCACAAATCGACTTCGTCAACACCAATTTCACATTTCCACATTCTCGTTCCTCCTAATATTTTCATATTAACATGAAAATTAATCATCATCATTATCATCTGTAGTCATCTTTTATCAATGATTTCATTGTTATCACTCGTACACAATGTCATTGTTTGAAATGATTATCGTCATAATCATTTTTGTTATCTTCATCAAACCATCAGTGATATTTATCATGTCATTTCCACTTGTAAGTTGAACCAATAGACGTTAAAGAATAGTTTATTATACATATTGAAAGTATTCAAAATATTTGTTTATTTTAGGTCTTAAAGGAACTTAATTACGTGCTTCACAGTGGACCTGGCAAAGATGTTTTAACAATTGGATCATCCTACCCGGATGTTCAATTGGTCTCAGTTGAAACGCAAGAAAAATACCCCCTTTCAATACTCCATCTCCACAAGGAACGCCCTCTTCTCATTGTTACGTCTTCAGCATCCTGACCTCCGTTTCAGGTAATTGTAGTTATTAGCCGTTTTTTAACTTAAAATGATACTGATACTGATATTATTTTATTGTCCATAGTAATATAAAATAAAAATACATTTAAAACTTGCATGAAAAAATGAAAAAATATATACTTTACAAATTCAGAAGATTAAAAATACACAAAAATACATTAAAAGATAGGTTATATATAATACATACAGATTAACAAAAATTAAGGATGGAAATTTGAAGAGGAATTCGAAACTCAATAAATGGTGCAATAAAACATAATTAATATGATTTGTAATTGATATTAACATGTTCACATCCGATCTCTCACAACTAAACGCTAACATTATAAACACATAAACCGTATTTTCATATATGTAGGAAATATTCACTATAATTTAGACTTCAATTCAATAACATTTATACAATAATAGTAAGACAAATAATACAGGAATAATAAACAATAAGAAACAGTAATACAATACAAAAACAAGAAGAGGCAAATAAGAGAAAGGAATGCCATCATTGCGGTCATGATTAGAAGTAACCTCAGATATTAACAAATTGTCCCCCTGAAAAATAAATGTTTACAATTTTTTTTGTTGAATATGGAATTTTAATGTCACACAATAGTTATCCACTTTGACCAAAAATCGGATCTAAAAAAAATTGTATTTACCTAAAAAAAATTTAAAGCAAAAAATTGTCAAATTGGCTGCCAGCCAAAGGAGTTTTGGTTGAATTTAAGTGAAAAAAATTTTTTTTTATACGGAAGTTATTAACTTTATTAAAACTACAAAATAACCTATTCAAAGTCTGATTTAATTAATCTTCATTTTTCATGTTTTTGAGGGACAATACATCTTTAAATAAATAATAATATGAAACAATTAAATGTTATAACTTGAATTATGACAACAAGATTTGTCATTTTTGAAATTCTTATCGATATACTTTGAACCATTTCGTCGACAACAAGTCATTTGACCTATGGTCGGTAGACAAAATAAACTTAAAAGATAAACGAAAACGATCAAATCAAATAGTTATGAAAGAACCTCTTTTCGTTAACAACAAGTGGCAACATGACTCTGAAAGATCGTAATGTTTTTTTTGTCTAATATAGGAACTTGACATATTATGAGCAACAGTTGTTTTCAGTTACTATGAGAGCTTGTTGATGCCGATATAGTTGAATTGTTTCAAGTTACACGAGTCTGTCTAGACAAACCCATTTTAATAGTTTTCAAAACAAGCAGACAGCAAAAAGTTGATTCTCGATTCACTCGATTCTTAAGACTTAATACTTATTATATTCTAAATGTACTTGTCACAAATATGCGACCATAAAACATGGTACATCTATCATAACATATAGCGATTGAATGATGAATTGAAAATCAGATAAATATTGTATCCCTCTCGTAACAATAAGGCCTCTCGTAACAATAGGGAGTTTTCACATCGGGACGGTCAATTAACAGGTTAGCAACGGTATTAAACTAAAAATCACATTTTACAACTAGATTACTTTAAAAAAACATGTTATCTTGATACCGGTAGGCCTATAGATTGTTAAACTGGTAATTAATTTAGTCATTTCCTATTAGGCCTATATTGTTTCATTGTAAACAACAACGCAAACAAATCCACCAATACGTGTTTTTAATTCATGATAATTGTTATCACTAATTTTATACTTATACTAACAATAACATACTTTGTTTTACTATGCAGGCCATCGTATTAGGTGGCGGTCTTTCTAGATTATTCGATGACTATAAAGAGAAGGTAGACTTTTTGTGTATATACCAAACAGAAGCACATCCTAAAGAACTATGGAACTTGGGCCCCGTACTTAGTAGTATCACTCAACATGCTACGATGGATGACAGAAAACAAGCAGCTATGTAGGTTTCTCCTGTCATTTTACCAATAATATAATAAAAATAGGGTTGGTAACACATTATATTTTGAGAAAGATGAGGACCTCTTTGAACACGCATCTTCTCTCTTAATACTATTCAAACGACAACATTTCTAACAAGTATTTTAAAGTTCAGAATATTTTAAAAGTGTCAAATTTATAATGCTTTAAATTCTTTTTTTTTCTACTGGTGACTGCTAAATCTAACAGAACCAATGTAGGCCTACTGACCCTAACCTCTGAAAACCTGATACTTAATCGAGTAATTTGTTTAATTTTCTTCTTTTAACAAAGGAACTTGATCAAAGTTGATGAACAACATTACTCCGTTTTTACAAGTGATCCCTTCTCTAATACACAACTTCGTCTGGTGTGTGATACTATGGATAATCAATTCAGACTTTCCTTCAATGCTCATCCAGACAGAATATTTTTAATAAAAGGAGATAAGATCATGTATATCGGTAGAAACATAATATCACAGATGGACGAACCGATGAGATTAATGACAGATGAGGCCCGCCAAGTACTTGAGAAGTTTTTTGAATAAATCGTCTTGTTTTGTATTCGTAGGCCTACTCGTTTTGAATACACACAAACTTAAAATAACAAAACTCAAATCAACATGGCAGTTAACGTGAACGTTTTAACAGAAAAGCAACACTTTTTAACTCTATAATTGCAATGAAACTAAGAATCTATTAGTAAAGGTGACGGTTAATTAACGATATTTACACTACTTCTCCTGTGTAAATGACATCCTGATGAATATATTGTGTTTATATTAGAGATTCGAATAAAAAAAAAAACAAGAATAAACGCAATAAAAAATGAAGTATTTTGATTAAGACAGATGATACCTACTGTAGGGTATAGTTAAGAGGTTATTGAAAAATTGTTTAAAAAAGAAATATGTCAATACGTTTATTGACGCAACCAAACATTCCTGGTTTAATGTAAAATAGTATACGCTTTATAACATTTATATTCCAAACTCAACAATAACGCAGAAGAACCCTATGACGACGATTATGAAAATGTATTATTGTACAAATTAACCGTTCGATGTTTATTGTCTTGATGCGCTACTGTTCTATTTTGAAAATAAATGTTTTATCAATTTGATAGTGCGGTATGTGTTGTCTGTCACATATGGCGCGCCTAGGTGTTCATAAGTTAGATGTTTTTATTTATTAACACTTTGTCAATTTAATAGTGCGGTGTGTGACGTTGTATTGAAACACATCCAGAACACATCAGCAAGACTTATCACGAAATCACACCAATTCTAATGTTAATGTTAAATGTATTAATCTGGTCCTTATGCTCAACTGAAAACTAAGGGAATTCGGATTAGGGCCTCCACGAACCCACGAGCTTCATTGACTTCTAGTTCCGCTTCGTATAAATCATAAAATAGCTATGCTCACGTTCAAGTCTATCAATAGTGTAGGTACATTTCCCGTATGCTTAAACCTTATGTACCATTTCGTATCTTGCGTGCATCTGATCATCTAATAGTGTAGTTGTAGACCCTGTTTAGTATCTGTTGGAACCGTAACATGTGCAAAACGTCACATTTGTGCAAGCAACAACATTATGTGCACACAGGGCAGCTTCATATATTTATTTTAAAATCCACTACCCACTGATTACAAATGTGATAAATGTAAATATAAAGTGATCCATTTTGAACTTAAATATACTGTCATAGAATATTATTTCTGATAAACTTTTGTTTTTACTTGGAAATAGAATTTTGTCAAGTATAGTACTTGCTTTGTTTGTTAGCACAATAGCTACAATTTTTAAGTTATCATTTCAGAACATTGCCTATCTACTTCCACCTTCTCATTTTTCGGTGATTATTTTAACTTTAGTTTTGGTAATTATTTCTGCGTTTGACATAACGTATGGCCATCTGATTTTTAAGATTCGTCTTTAGCATTTGAATTGAAAGATATCCAATTTCTTCTTGTCTTCCCCCTCATTGATTTTCCATTACAGATTTGACTAGTAGTCCGGTGACAAGAGCGGGGAATCACCACCCGAATAGGTACAAATTACCATCCAACTTTTCTACAGTAGACCGGAATTTAAGATAAACGATCAGGATAGGAAGCGTTTTCGAGATATAAGGGGTCAAATTTAAAAATTGACTAATTACAACAATGTATTATGCACAATTTGGTCTTTTATTACAGTTTTATGATTATAGGTGTCTATTCAATCACCTTATGAAAACAAATCCTTTGTGATTAAGGGTCAAATGTAAATATCGACCAATTATAGAACGTACCTATATATAACCAAATAAAAACTAATATTTAACAAAAATTGAATGTTTTCTCATCCTGTCTCATCAATCATACGCAATGTAAGAGAGAGCGAATACATCATTTCATCAGTTGACATAAGGTCAATTTCACCAGTTGACATAAGGTCAAAGGTCAACATTTTGATATGTTATTTTTAGATCACAATGGTTTGATCCTTATAAATTCATGAATATGTATGATTTGTTTAAACATGTATGTGTTAATCATCGAAATCATAGTATAATTAACATAAGCGTATTGTTTGATAATTATTGTCACTGTTTTTTTGTGAAATTAATATTTATTGCGGTTAAATAAGATCATCAGTGTTCGTCAGGTTTAATAGTAATATCTCATCGGTGGTTTCTTCGCTACAATGTACAGTACTTCGTGCGTTGCGAGTATTGTGCTGTTCTTCCTAACGTTATTTACATAGCGTTTGGAGAAGAGCATTGGGTAACGAAGTAACTGCTAAAAGGTGAGAAACCTTCTTTTTCATTTTTTAATCTCTGATTCTGTAATTATGTTGAATGGTATGTTTTTCTGGTCTCCAACTTAATTTAGGCCTAAAGCGTTATAAAAAAATACAAAATATGCTTACAAGTTTCAATTACAAAATAATACTTATTTTCATAAGATACATCATTATGGAATAACAAAAATAACCCTTTAATATTTTGGAGAAACTTAAATAAGCCGAGACGGCATTGAGGCTAGTTCTACCAGAAAAAAACAATCAAAAAGTATATAAAAATAAACATTTCAACAGTAGTCGAAAAATAAATAAATAAATAATGAAAAAATAAATAAAGGAAAAAACAAGAATGAGTAACAGAAATTAGTAAGCTACAAGCACAACACGGTACAGAACAAAATCACATCGTTTCGAATCAATTTAGCGTGATGCTGTTAGCCATCACTGGTACCGTTTCACCAATGATGTTGACACCAGTCTACTACGATGAGGTAGCATCTCCGACTTCAGACTAGGATGTTTTTTTTCTACTTTATAAAAAAATCCTTACTAGATACTAAAGCTTAATAACTTTACGAAATGTTTTATTTTTATAAATTACTTATTTTTAACATTACAATCATATTATAATCTATTTTAATGATTTTATTTTGTATTTCTTACAAACCAAAACTTAACAAAGTGAAGATTAATTGTACATTATCTTAAATAACTATTCCAATTTTTTTAAATTTTACAATTTTATTGCCTAACAACAAGTATTACTCTTTATTTAAATCATTATTGTTACAATTAAAATCTATATGCCAATAACCTGTTTATTCTTTATTTAAATCATTATTGTTACAATTAAAATCTATATGCCAATAACCTGTTTATTATTATTATTTATAATCTTTACGGTTCCGTTTTCTTCTCTTTGTGATGATATTTTTTGCCCATTTTAACTTAGATTTACTTAAAGATGTATTGTCCCTTGAAACACAAAAAATGAAGTTAAAAATATTCTAAATTTAAATTGGCCATATCAAAGTAATATTTAAAGTTGTTCATTTTAAGTCGAAAATTCCAGCTAAAAACAAGTTTACGTAATTAACAGTCAAATTAATTTTATTACATTTCGTCTGGAAAATCGTTGTAAGCAAAAGTAAACAAAGATTTCAAATCACAAGTATGCATTATGCATGATGCTAATTAGGATTGTTTATAACTCGTCACGGCTGAGAAGGTGTTTTCACACAGATCGCTAGGAAGTTTTATGATTATGCATACAGAGTAGCCAAACAAGCGTGTTGCATTATGAGATATGTTTTGATCAAAAACTTTGACTGAAAGTCAAAGTTATTTTTTGTTGGCCTGACACAGCATGATGTCAGTTTCCAGTGTTCTATGGTCTACCGACAGACTACTCATTTCGCTTTTCGCCCAAATCTTCCCGACACTTGATGCTACAAATATCAGGCGTCAGAACAAGCCATGCTCGCCCAACCTCCATACGAGGTATTAAATAGCACGCACTCTGTATTCTTTTAAAATGGACATATATTCTTTGACATGGACCAACATATCAGTAGAGTGACCATAGCTATACAATCGGCACATGTAGGTTTAAGTCCTCGACCATTGTGCTGGTGGTAGTGCAAGTCTTCTCGAATAAGGACTTAAACTTCTGCATAAGCCAAGGATATTTTCCTGTGGAATGGAAAAAATCAAATGTCATTCCTCTGCATAAAAAAGGCAATAAATCCCTTATTGAGAACTACCGCCCTATATCCATACTTTCCAACTTTGCAAAAATTTTTGAGCGTGCAGTTTTTGATGTAGTATATAAATACTTTGTGGATAATAAACTTCTTACTCAATTCCAATCTGGTTTTACACCAGGTGACTCGACAACGTATCAACTTCTTTATCTTATAGATACATTTAATAGAGCTTTAGATTTAAGGAAAGAAGTAATCTCGGTATTTTTGGATATTTCCAAAGCCTTCGATAAAGTTTGGCATAATGGGATTATATACAAATTAAATCAATATGGAATTAATGGCACTCTTCTAAAATGGTTCCAAAGTTACTTAAACTGACGTGAGCAACGTGTTATTATTGAAGGAACTACCAGTCCTTGGGTGACCATTACAGCAGGAGTACCCCAAGGATCTGTTTTGGGTCCATTTTTATTTATTGTATTCATAAATGATATGGTTGATAATATCAAATTTACTATTAGTTTGTATGCAGATGATACTTCGTTATATGATATTTGTACAGATCGTAATATTTCAGAACAAAAATTAAATGGTGATCTTAATGTCATTTATAATTGGGCAAAAAAATGGAAAGTAACATTCAATGCTAACAAAACGAAAGCTATACTGTTTACACGTAAACATTTAGATAACTATGTTAGTTTAAATTTCAATAATGTAAATCTACAATTTGTAAATGATCATAGGCATCTTGGTGTAATGCTTAATGCAAAACTCAAGTGGGATTCCCATATCCAATCTGTAATTAACAAAGCGTCTTTATCTTTAAATATGCTACGTCGTGTCAAACATATTCTACCTCGACAGGCTCTCTGTCACATTTACATATCACACGTTAGACCATTAATGGAATATGCAGCTCCTGTTTGGTGTAATATTCCAGATAAATTAAGTGATGAACTAGAAAATATCCAGATTTCTGCAGGTAGAATATGTACTGGCGCGTGGAAACATACAAGTCATAATGCATTAAGACAAGAATTAGGCTGGTTATCATTGGAAAAACGTAGACAATTTCTTAACCTAATACTGTTTTTTAAAATTATTCATAAGTTAACACCAGTGTATCTTTACTCCTTATTTAATTTTTCTGACAATATTGAAGTTTATAACTTGCGTAACATCCGAAATATAATAATTCCATTTTGTAAGACCACATCATATCGTTTATCTTTGTCCCATCTATTATAACACATTGGAATGAGTTAAATAATGAAATAAAAAATTCGTCATTTCTTGTTGAGTTTAAAAAATTGCTACTGAAATCCAATTTGTTTGAAACAAAAAAACGATCTTATTATGATACAGGTGATAAGAAGATTAACCAAATTCACACTAGAATCCGACTTGGTTTCAGCTGTCTCAATTCACATTTATTCTTACATGGACTTCGGGACAATCCAAATTGTACTTGTGGCTTTAATGTTGAGAATCCGCTTCATTTCTTATGTTACTGCCCTAATTATAATACACAAAGAGATATTCTACTTGTAAGCGCTAACTCAATTATTGAGGATATCTTAGCCAAGGATTTTTCTTTAACATTTAATTTTACATTTTTAAGTGAAATTTTTATTTTTGGTTCCGATCTTCTTTCGAATTGTGAAAATGCTTTATTATTTTATTATGTACAACAATTTCTTGTTAATTCTGGAAGATTTAATTGATGTTTCTGTTAGTTTTTTTAAAATGTTGTATTTGTTAATCTGAGGCGCCTTGAAGCTAAGATGGTTCCATCTTGTAAGGCGCCTCTGTGTAATATACTGAATAAAAAAAAAAAAATAAGGACTTAAAACTGGAGGTCCAGTGTACACATCATAGCTCGTGTGCACTTTAAACAACCAATCTGGGTGTCTTTAAAGTGGGTTTGAAATGATTGAAATGAAATTGTTTAAAACTGTTCGTTGTTCGTTGTAATAGGTATATATTACAGAACATGCCTATTGGAATTCGGTTATTAATAACTTCACAAATAAAACAAGAAACTTATCTGTATCTTTCGTTCAAGATATTCAATAGCACGCCCTCTGCATTCTTTCAACATGGACATAATGTTTTAGTCGGAATGTTTTAGTCGCGTGCAAACGCGACTAGACAGCTCACTATGTCGGTCGGTTGGTCGGTCAGTCGGTTGGTCGGTAAACACTAACTCAAATTTGAGCACGCGACTGCATCCATGTATATGGCCTTGTTTGACATGAATCCTTATATTTCCTCTTAGTAATAATTGTAAATAAAATGTAGAAATCTAATAAACGCAGCTCTTGTTTGGTGTCATAAAACAAGTAAGATAAGTATCCATCGATACCATTACATCAATAATTAGCACACTAGAATGTACCATCTCATGCTGAGATTTAATGATTTGAAGATTTGCACATAATTTTATAGACTTTGTTTACACATTTACGTCAAAATAGGTAATTTTCACATTTACCCGCGTTGTGTTTGGGCATTAGTTAGCGATGAATGTTTATTGTTATCCTCTCGCTATAGTATTTTGTGTGGGGGTTCGTGTGTGTGTGTGTGGGAGGGGGGGGGGGGGGAGTGGGGCGGGATTGCGTTTTGTTTTGTTGAAATTGTGTATATACCAAACAGAAGCACATCCTAAAGAACTATGGAACTTGACATCTGTACTTCCTAGTGGTTTGATTGTGACTTTCCGAAAGTCATTTTTTTTCAGTGAATCAATTGAATGTTTGTTTCTGATGAAGTTAATTTGTCTACAGCCATTCTTTTTGATCTCTTCAGAATTATTAATTGTATCCATCATTTTATTTAATACAATCTTGCCTGATTTCATAGCAGTTGCTGGCTCACTTGTTAATAACTTCTTTAGGAAACTCAAGTTTGTATTTAATTCAGAATTTATTGTTCTTAAAGTTTTCATTTGTACGTCATTAACTTTCTTTGCATTCTTATAAATCATTTCAAATTTTTTCTTCATTTCATCTGCTTTTTTTTCTGGATTATTTTTACCATTTCTTTAACTTGGTTATCAATATCTCTGAGGCTTGAATCTTTGTTTTCTTCCAGTTTGTTAACATGATTTTTTTTCTACATTTTACAGTATACAGTAGGTGACAAAGGCCTGCGTTGTGTTTTCTCATAAGATATTCTCACTTGTCACCTAGCAGCGTTAATAGATAGAAGAAGTTACTGATCACATTAGGCAAGGTGTTTTATAGAAAAAAATAGAATTTATTTCTAAATTGTTGCTAAATTAAACTAATATGTACACATTGTCTTAGTTGTATTTTCCATTAATTATGAATTACATGCAATATACAAAAAAAAATATGTAATGATAATTAAAGGATAAATACATTTTAATAATTTTAATTTATGCTTAAACAAATTTTAATGGAAATATTATATCCATGTAATTTATATACATCGAAACAGTTGTTTGTTCAATTATAATAATTAAACATTTTGTTGGTGCTGTCACCGTAATTTGCTACATCAACCATACATGGGTTATATGAAAAATATGTAATGTAATAAATATACACATTGAATGATTAGATTAAGCATTGAAATACTAAAGATATTATTTATATTTTTTTATTCATTATGAATTAGGCAAAAATGGATCACATTTAAATATGTACAAAATGTATAATTTGATTTAATAATTTGAATATTTCAATTTATATAGGAAATATTTTAATTAATTTATATACATGGGGAAGAGTAGTCTTGCTTTTAATATTAACACATTTTGATTCTGCTGTCACCCAGATTTGCTACAGCCACCATACATGGGTTATGAGAAATGATACATAACTGCTGTGGTAAACTAATTCTATCTTCTTTTTTATCAATTCTTTTGATAAAATGTCCATCACTAGTAAAGTGTTGTATTTTGTCTTTGCTTGCTATGATGATGTTATCATCCTCATCAACTACAACTCCCCATGGGTACATCACCTTACCATCTTCATATCCTTTATTGATGAGTAGTTTCACTGACTTGTCCTTGTCATCATACAATAATACTTGATGCTGTCCTGCATCTGCTATAAGTACTTTACCAGTTTTTGTAAGTGCAACATCAGAGTATCCACGTTCTTTCTTCTGTGTTCCTATCCGCTTCAACAGCTGACCATAATGTATGTCAAACACGTACACACATGTAATGTTCCAATCTGCTACATATATAACATTAGTTGCCTCATCTATGTGAATACCACATGGATATTTCAATACACCCTTACCAATGGATTTGATCACATGACCATTCCTATCACATACTTGAATGCATTTATTACTGTCATCAATGAATGCTATGTTGCCATTCTTCATTCTGCATATTCTGTTAACTTTCACACCCTTTGGTAGTGTAATCTTGCTTATACATTCTCCTGATTGTTTGTATTTGTGAATTTCATTTGTGCGAAATGAAACCAGCAAGCAATCATCATCACACTTTGCTACTCCTGTAGGCTCAACCTCTACTTTGATAGGAAGTGGTTTGAATACAACATTTCCAATGTCAGTTTCTTTCAATAAATCAATTGAATGTTGGTTTCTGATAAACTGAATTTGTCTAGATGTACTGACTTGTTTGATTTCTTCAGATTTATTAATTTCATCCATCATTTTATTTAATACAATCTCACTTGATTTCATAGCAGTTGCTGGCTCACTCTTTAGAAACTGATTTAAGGAAATCATATTTGTGTTTAATTCAGCGTAGATTTTTGTTAATTTTGTAATTTGTACGTCATTAACTTTCTTTTCATTTTCATACTTTGCTTCAACTTTTTTCTTCATTTCATCTGCTTTTTTCTGGATTATTAAAAACATTTCTTGAGCTTGGTTATCAATATCTGTGAGACTTGCAACTTTACTTTCTTCTAGTTCTTTAGCATTCTTTGTGACTACTTTGAGTACATTTTCTATTTTTTGTATCGATTCATTGGCAGCTTTCTTTAAGTTTTCTGATGTTTCCTTAAACGTATTAAATGCTGTAACAATGTTAGTTAGTTCATGTTTTCCATCCCCAGCAATGTGCTCCAATTCAGTGCATTCTATGCATATTGGTACTTTACATTTGGTACAATACATTTTCAATGGTTGAGCATGAGAGGCGCACAGAGAGGCAGTGCCTTTAATCTTCCTTTTCTGTTCGTGTTGTTTTATGGTTTCCAAGAGGTTGTTAAGAAAGGTATTTGGGGCAAGTTTTTGAAGCCCTCCTACTGGAATGGGATACTCTTTGCGACAAATAGGGCATGTTAGCGTGCCATGATTGGTTCGAACCCAATTATTCAAACACTTCAGGCAGAAACTATGAAGGCAGTAAAGTGATTTTGGGTCTTGTAGTCTTCCATTACAGATAGAACATTCTAGTACTTTATCATCTATATCCCCAAGTAAACTAATGTCGTTGCTAGCCATCCTGCAATATTAATTTGTAATCAACATAAATTATTTAATCTAACATAGTAATAATGATGGTAATGGTTTTAGCTATACAAACAAACAATATTTGCTAAGAATAACTACAGTCTATTCTTTATTGTTGATATTCAGGTCAAATTTCCAATATTAAATTCATCTACATTCTTATAAATTATTTCTTTTAATGAAGTTAGATTGGATTTGAACCCTTTGAAATAGTCCAACACAAAGTTGCTTAACATATAAATTATAATTTGAAACTGCCAAAGACCTATATTATTGTAAATAATAAATATTAAAAAAGTCACCTTTTGATAAATGGTTGTACTTAAGCTTCTTATTACGTGCTGACGTGGTTATGGAAATGTAAGAAAGATTCCAATAGGTGCTGATGTCGTTAATCATTGGACCTGTTATTTAGTATTCGGTTAAAAAAAGTTAAAATTTAATCTCTACATTGAAATTGTATTTGCTATAAGACAATTTGTCTTAAAATCACTGATTTATCTATTCAATGTTTACCAGACCTAGTATAGGCTCATTACAGAGGCAGCAGGGTTTTTCCAACCATTTATTCTTTTTTGACCCTTTACGATGTCCTTCCTAGCCACACCCATCAACTTTAGGCGCCAGCCTATCATTTCCATACATTAATATTAATACGGGTGTAGATAATTTCCACAGGAATAAAATTGGTTAACTTTCCAGCTAGGCTGACCCCTCTGGGCTCCTGACAATGAAATTTATCGCATGACTGTCCAATTGATATACATTAAAAGATCATTATACAACTACCATCTTGTCTTCATCTTCCTATCTATAATATGCGGAACATCATTTGAATATAGACCTAGGCCTAGTCACATACACTAATCACTAATATATAATCAAACATCGTATACTCTATCCGTATACTATCTAACCAATATTAAACAATCTTTCTATCGACTAAAGCCGAAGTACAGTAAGTATCTCGGGACCATTCTATATAATCACCACCAGGAGGTAGGCTTACTTTATCAAGGCTTCTATGAATGGATGACTATAGTTGGGAGCAGGAACGTTAGAAACCCAGTACCGTTTTACGATCATTCGGGAATTCCCTCACGATATATTCAAACGTTGAGAGCGCTCTACTTCATGGAGAGATTTTTTTTTTTGCATGTCCGTATTTTGATTTCACACTTGTTTTTTAAGATGTTATACGTGTGAATACAACTTACAGAGATCTTTTTTTTGCATTTAAATATGTTGCTGTATGTTTATTATCTATAATGTTTGCCTATTGTTTATTATCTAATGTATCAATAAATTACAAAAGATATATATTTTCCTTTAGTCATTTATAAGCCTATTTAAACTTTTACATTTTCCCCATTGTGTACTGCTGCTATTGCTGTTTTACTTATTCGCCAGTTTCTAAATGTTTTTCTAAAGTATTCATAATGGACAAATAATATATCAGTATCAGTATATTTAGTGTGGTCGGTGAAGAGACAGTACTATGTAAAGAAAAATGTAATAAGTAAAATAAATATTTCTAACCAATTATGAACCACTAAACAAAAAAATCCTGCCGCAACGTATCGTAGATGCAACATAAGAAAATACTCTTCTATCTATTTTGCATCCCCTCTTACGATCGATAATCAATGACGAACGTAAAACAGAAACGGTGTTGAACACGTAAGGCTCGCCCAACACAAGATGTTAAAAACATCTTTCAGGGCTTTTGCCTTCATTTTTTGATATACTTTATAATTCTGTACAATCCTGTTTCTTGTTTTCCTACTGTATGTATTCAGATTCTGTAAATAAATGTCTATTGAATTGAATTGAATTGAATTGAGTTCCTTATTGTGATGACACGTTCTTACGGCGCACTTTGCGTCGATCTGAAAACCAATTTCAGCTCTTAAAATATTTCCTGGAACAAATTTGACAGTTCGTCCCAATAGCTTACCATGAACTAACGGAGCTTTACGTTATATCTTTTTATTGTCAAAATAAAAAATAATGGGCCTACTGTATAAAAATTATGATTTGACAAAGGGCTAAATAGAACGATAGGCATCTGCGTATTCTGCAAATGTTGCTCGATCGTTAATGTATATATAAATTTACGTAAGGGCAAAATTCGGTAAATCGCGCCTTACTTCTAGAATTTTTACTCGATGGTATATAAAGTTGGTTCGTACTTTCGGTACTGATTTAAACCACCTGATGTAACCCTGTTTACTAATTAAATTAAGTTAGATAATTAGTTATTGACGATTAAAACGAATTTAGGTTCAACGATTTGCCCCAAATAGGGGTGTTTTATGATCGTGGTATACACTGTCTAATGGATGTCCATCTTGAAAAATACCCGCCACAAAAATGCGAGGAGGCTTCGCATTTTCCTATCTCCTCCTACGATAATTGTTTTTAATAGCTGAAAACCGGTTGAACAGCTAGAGTACATCATAATGTTGAAGACAGGCCGATTTTCTTAAAAAAATACTACGTTGATAGATTTAATATATGATTATACAAATGTATTGATTTGCGATGAATGGAACATACCAATCTCTCAGTCTGCCAGAGTTTGGTTTAACACAAGTAGGTAAATTTATGCCACACGGTGCCGTAGCGAGGTGTTCAACACCGTTTCTGCTTTACGTTCGTCATTGTATCGATCGTAAGAGGGGATGCAAAATAGATTAGATAAAAGGCAAATATTATAGATAATAAACATAGCAAAATACTTCAATGAAAAAAAAGGATCTCTGTAAGGAAAGTGCTTTATAATGAACAATAAGCACTGAGATTCCCCTGTGTTTGAGATGATTTATTCAGAAACAAGATCTCATTCAAATCTGAAAACATGAAATATAAGTCATAACTTACATGTTAGAAACAAGAACTGACGTATGATTGAATAGCTATTACAGTATTATTATTAACATTTGTTCAATAACTCACTGTTTGTCAGGCAAATCCCTAGCATAAGCCTACTGTCATACGTTCGACCCCTCAAATTACACTCATTAGTAACTAAACATATATTAAACTGGTACTGGTTAGCATTCATAAACTTTAGTTTCACTGGTTAGCATTTATTAACTTTCGTTTCTTTTCAGCCCTTTCCAAACTACTACAATATTCACGCGCGTTTAACATCCGGGATAGCAACTGACATAATCCTGGGTGCGCTCTACAACTCGGATTTGCTATAAATCCTACATTCCCCCAGCAATGAGGAAATCTCATTAAAATACAAATTATTAATACAAATTTAACTTAAACAATGCAAACTCAAAACGTCTTCATAAACGTATCATAACTCACTTAAACTACATTGGTCATTTATTCCCATTGATCAAGCTTTATCAGTTTCACAACAGGACGCTTATAAACCTTCTCGTGTACTTTTACGTCTACTACTCTCACTCTGTCATCTTCACTGGGGTAGGCCTTTACTATCTTTCCTACTAGCCAATCTCCCCTTTGACTTTGGTTATCAATAACTAATACTACGTCTCCTTCCTTTAGGTTTTCACTATCCTTATGCCACTTTTGTCTGATTTGCAAACTAGGTAGGTATTCGCCTATAAACTTCTTCCAGAATTGATCGGCTATCAACTGGCTGTGACGCCACTGTTTTCTACTTCGTACTTCATGCGGTTGGAATGCAATTGGTGGTAACGCAGGATCTCTTCTACACATCAGTAATAAATTGGGAGTTATGGGGTCTACGTCAGCGATGTCGGAAGAGGCATAACCTAGAGGTTTCGAATTAAGCATACCCTCAACAAACTACTTCACTCACAACTTTGTTCTTCAAAGCAGCATTTCAGTGCATTCTTTACTGATCTAACCTCCCGTTCCCATATTCCTCCAAAATGAGGGGCATTAGGAGGGTTGAACCTGAAGTCTACTTGCTGCTTAGCAAGTTTATTTTGCAGTTCATTACTCATAGCTTTGAAACATTCATTTAGTTCTCTTTCCGCCCCTTTAAAATTAGTTCCGCAGTCAGATAGCAACTCTTTAGGTGTCCCTCTTCTTGCGACAAATCTTCTGTATGCCATGAGAAACGTGTCTGCATCCATGCAACTTATTGTTTCTAGATGAATGGCTCTCATGGTAAGGCACTTGAATATAATCCCCCATCTCTTTTCTTGTAATCGTTTCACGTTAACTATTATCGGTCCCCAACAATCTACTCCGGTGGAGTGAAACGGCTGTTTACCAACTCTAACTCTGGCTTCCGGTAAGTCTGCCATTATTGGCACTGTAGCAGCCTTTCTCCATTTTTGGCACTCTATACATTTTCTTAAGATTGACTTTATCGTGTTTCTTCCTTTCAGAATCCAATATCTTCTTCGAACATAAGCAAATACCTGATTTGGTCCAGCGCTATGACAGAAAACATTACTATCTATTCGTTTGATTAGTAATTTAGTGATGTGGTGGCTGGGATCAAGTAATACAGGGTGTAAATCAATGTCCAGATCTACTGCTTTTTGGAGTCTACCTCCAACTCTAATTAATCCTGACTCATCCCATTGTGGGTCCAAGCTAACTAGTCGGCTACCTTTTTGCACATTTTTCCCACTCTGCAGCAACTGCACTTCTTCTGGGAAACATTCTCTCTGAACTTTGCGTAAGAGCATCGGTTCCAGATCTCTCACTTTCTGCACATCTAATGCTTCGGAATCTACTCCGTATATCGTCTGTCTATATTTTTCTAACATATCTTCCCATGTTCAAAATTCTGCTACATTTAAATCACCTGAGTTTACAATATTCCCACAAAACTTTACTCCTTTTTCTTCTTCTTTGACTTCCTGCATTTCAATTCTTTCATGGAGCAATTCCTTCATGGGTAGTTTGAGGAACTCGGGTCCATTAAGCCATCTACCATTTATGCTTTCTACTGGAATCCCTCAGGATACATCATCCGCTGGGTTCACGCTGCCTGGCACATGTCTCCAACTCTTTATCTCCGTTTTACTTTGAATCTCTGCTACCCTGATGCCTACAAATGATTTGAAGTGACTACTGGGCTTCCTCATCCAACCCAGAACTACCATGCTGTCTGTCATTATGATAATCTCATTGAACCTCAGTGTTAATTCTTCGGTTACTGTAGCTTTCATTCTATTATAAAGCGTGTATCATAGGCTCCGTCCTTCAGTTTCCATCGTATATATGCGCAGGCGCCAAACGCCTTCTCAGAGGCATCACAGAAAATCACCAATACCACCTCATCTGAAACATTATGTGGAGTCAAACATCGGAAGAATGTTACATCATTAATCATTTGAAATTCCTCGAACAGTCTTTTCCATTCGCTTTCAGTTTGTTCAGTTAACTTCTCATCCCAATCAACTCCTGTCTCCCACAATTCTTGAATTCTTATTTTTGCTTTTACCGTCACTGGTGCTACAAACCCAATAGGATCAAACAACCTTGCTATGATACTTAGTATCTTCCTCTTTGTGAGTGCCTCTGTCCAATAATTACTTTGAATACAAATACATCCTTACTCGGTATCCATCTGATTCCTAGAACTTTCTCTACACTACTAATCATTGCAACTTCTTTCGCTTCAACTTGGACCTTTTCTGCTATCTTTTCATTTGATACCCATCCCTTTACTGAGAATCCACCATTGCTTAGTATCTTGTCTATGTATTGAATTAACTTAATTGCGTCGGGTTTGGACTTCACTGATGGACATATGTCGTCCATGTATGTATCTCTCACTATTACTTTAGCGGCCTCTGGGTATTCAGTTTTACTTTCTAGTGCCATGGCCGGGACTGGCTTGTCGCCAAAAGTGAGAACTTGCTTTATATATATATCAGGCTCTCTGTCGAACTCCACATCTCGCCATAGGTATCTGTGAACGTGTTGGTCAATCTCCGGGATGCGGATTCGATGATACATTTTCGATATATCTCCGAGGATGGCAATGCGATTCTCTCGAAAGCGTAGTATTACTCCGACTAAGTTGTTTAAAAGGTCTATGGTGTCTCCGTTATATCTGTTTGAAGCATTGAACACAATCCGGACTGGTGTGGTTCTGTTCTCCGGTCGGTTCACCGAGAAATGCGGAATATAATGGACAGGGCCTTGATAACAATTGACTTCAGACTTGGTCAATTTTCTGGCGAGTTGCATTTGCACCATTTCATCTATTTGATGTTGGTATGCTTTTGCATGTTCTCTATTTTTTTGTTAATCTCCTTTCTAACACACCCAACATTTTTTCCGCTTGATGTTTATTGTCCATCAGGTTAAACGGATCTCTTACCCATGGGTAGGAAACTGTCCACTGGTTCTCCATCTTGATACATGAGTCTTCCAGTAACTTTGTTTCCATTTCCTCGTGTACAATCTGACTCTTCTTACAGCTACATGATCCTACATCTACTCCCATTGCTTCAGTTGACCAGAAATCTGCAAGGTCAACAAGTTTACTGATTTTAACATGCATTATCCGGTTGTTCAGCGTGGAATTACCACCACCACCGTAAACAGTCCATCCCAGAAGCCACAATTCCATCCCCTTCTAGTATTTTTCCTGTGTGAAGGTAAGCATAGTTTACTCCTATTAGAATATCAATCGGTCCAGCCTGTCTTTTCAGTGTACCCTCCTTCATCTCGAACAATTGTTCCAGCTTTCTAAAATTTACATCAGGATTATCACTTATGTCGCTCATTCCGATGGCCTTGATTTTATGTATTTTCTTTGGATTCTCACCTACTAACTGTATGTCATAGAATTTTGTATCATATTTTTCCTCCTTACCTCCCACAGTGGTCAACGCTGCTGTAACATTTTTACCCTGGATACCCAAACTGTTAACAAAGCGCCTTCCCTTATGAAAGTACCTTGGGAGCCGTTGTCTAACATCACATTTGCTTTCTTGCTTGTGTTTCCATTAATTACCTCAACTTCAAGTACCTGCAGTAATGGTTCATTGTCAATTACACTTCTGGACAGACCTACCAATCCCACGTTCCCTGGATGCAGTAAAGGATGGTGATACTTGTCACAACATTGTTTATCTACCAACTTGTTACATTGTTTTCTTCTGGTGCAATTTGCCATCCGGTGATTTCGGCCTGCAATTTCCAAGCATGCAAAACATGTATGTTTTTACTTTACCTTTTTCATGCTTTCATCTGAGACTCAGTTTTAACATAGCTTCACATTGGTCAGTCCAGTGGTCATCATTTTGACATACCCATCATTTATGGTATTCTGTTTTGGCAGCAGTTTGGTTTACTCTCACCTTGTGCTTTTCTTGGGGTTTTTGCTGTTCCTGGTTTCCGAAGACTGGGTCACTAGTTTCCAAGGCTGCAGTTTTTACAAACATAACAATGTCTTTCAATGACGGATTAGTTCCTTTGGCCTTGATCTTCTGATTCTCTCGACACCACCTGTTTTGGAGAAACTTAGGAAAACCATCAATTATTTGCTTTAAACTAGCTTGATTGTTCAATTCATTTAAATACTCAAGTGCACTTAGTGCCTCATAACAGTTTTCAATGTCATCTGAAAACTCCCTTAAACTATGAACATTCACCTTTCCTCTAGTCAAAATCTTTTGAACCCATGCCTGGACAATGATTGCTGTATTACCAAATCTTTCCCTTAATGTGTCCCAAGCTGCTTTAAATCCTTCAGTGGGTGGTTTCATGACACAGAATTGAATTGCATCCAGAGCTTTACCTTTACAAAATAATATTAAGGTGTTCAACTTAACACTATCATTAACTCCTGACATCATGCTCTGGTAAGAAGTTATAAAGGAATGATAATATACAGGGTCCCCATCATAATGTTTCAGTGGTGTACGAGGAAGTGATAATGCCTTTACTAGACTATCCCAATTACCTTCAGTTTTATCAGTAGATACATTATTATTGTTTACATTAGCTTCAACAACATTAGGTTGATCTACAACATTATGATTTTCACTATTGTTTACCTTATCATTAACTATAGTATCAGGTTGAGTCTTTTCTAATGTGTCTGTTTCAACATCTTGAATTGCTTTTGCCGCTAGGTTGTTAGATACTGTTTTAGTCTTATATTCAGTCTTGATAGCATAGACTTCTGCCATATATTCCTTTTGGCATCTGTAATAAATTACCATTCCCTAACATATAGAGTAACAACCGCTCGGAAGCATACGTGAGAGGAATTCGTGACATAATTTGGTGGCAGCGGTGTTCGACATAATTTGGTGGCAGCGGTTATTTCAATCTACTGTTCGACTTAACTGTGTATTTATCTACTGTTGTGATATTTTGTGGTAGCAGTTTGATCTACTGTATTTTGCCATAGATTGGTGGCTGTTTTAAGATCAACTGTACTTTATTGATATTTTGTGAAAGCGGTACTTACGATACTGAGATATTTTACGGAAGCCGTGGTGCTACGTTTTGTTTAATCGTAAGTACACAAACATTGTTTTAAGAACAGTACATTATTTATTTGGAGCAGTAGACTTGTGAACGTCTCGGTAACTACGATTAACTAGTAACAAGACCCTCATCCAGATTTAAAATATGGCTGATAAACAATCAACAACAAGATCCGGTAGAGAATACAGCGGCGGCGATGAATCTGATTCTGAAGTAGAATCGGTTCAGTCATTACAACCTGAACAACAGGCAGAAGAGTCTGTACCAACCAGTGGACATAACCCTACAGGGGCTGACTCATCTTCAAAAGATTTGTTGTTGTTGATGCAGCAGCAAATGCAACAGCAAATGCAGCAGCAAATGCAACAGCAAATGCAGCAACAAATGCAACAGCAGAATCTTATGATGCAGCAGATGATGGAACAACAAGAACGTTTACGTCAAGAAGATATGGAAAGACAAGAACGTTTACGTAGGGAAGATATGGAGAAACAGCAAGCATTAGTAATGGCGTTAATGGATAAGCAAAAGGACAGTGAGGAGAAACGATTAAAAGACATAATGAGATTGAAGGAAGTTCAAATTGCAAAACTTTCTGATAGTGAAGATATTGAAAATTATCTCACTACGTTTGAACGAATTGGCGAAGAGAACACTGGGTAGTAAAACTGATACCACATTTGACAGGCAAAGCAAGAGCAGCCTATGCATCACTACCAGTGACAGAAAGTAACCAGTACGATATAGTGAAGAAAGCAATATTACAAAGGTATGACATAACTGAAGAGACATATAGACAAAGGTTTAGGTCAATTAAAAAGAAAAGTGAAGAAAGTTATAGAGAAATGTATGTTAGGTTGAAAGATTTATTTACGAAGTGGGCTAAGCCTGCTGATAAAAGCAAAGATGATTTAGCTGAAATTGTTATTTTAGAGCAATTGATAGATATTATGCCCACATGGGTACAAATATGGGTTAAAGAACATAAACCAGACTCTGGATTAAATGCTGCGGAATTAGCAGATAATTATTTTCAAGCTAGAAAAGGTATCGATTTTGAGAACAAGTTTCAAAATAGAAAACACGAGAATAGAAACAACCAGGAGAAAACAGTCAAAGGCACTCCTGAAGTTGACAGTAAGGGTAATAATAATCCCCCTGATAACTTTCATAAATCACAATCTGACGCTAGACAACCTCTCGTTTGTAGACGGTGCAAAAAAGTAGGCCACATAGAACGATTTTGTCGAAGTAAGGATGGCTTTTTTTCGACAAAGACAGATACTGTTTCAAAACCATGTACACCTTACATTTGTAGAGGTCTAGTTGAAGGATGTGATTGTGAAATTTTGATAGACTCTGGATGTGATATGACACTTGTTCATTCTGATTTAGTAGCGGCTAAGAAAATTAATCGCGCGGAGCAAGCTAAAATTACATGCAGGTGCGTCCATGACCATGTCCAAGCCTATCCTACTGCATTCGTCAATATTAAGGTTAATAACGAAGACCATAATTTGTTGGTTGGGGTTTCCAGCGATTTACCAAGAAATGTAATTCTTAGTAGGGACTTTCCTAAATTTGGAGACTTATTAGGGAAAGGGAATAAGAATCATGCTAGGCATAGTTTTGTTGCCACTAGAGATCATGCTAGAAAAGAAAAACTAAAAGAGGAAAACGAATTAAATTCGGAAAAAGCTTCTGGGGTTATTTCACGTCAGTTAGATGATGTGGTTAATTTTCAAGAAGAATTTGGACATTTAGATGGCCAACTACTCAGTGACAACCCTCCCAAGGAAAAAGTTCATAAAACTAGAAGTGAGAAACGAAAAGTTAGGAAAGAGTTTGCAAAAACAAAGGAAGCTCAATCTAGCCAAGATAGTGAATTAGACATTTTAGATATTGGCAGAGATAAAATTAAGGATTATCAGGTTAAGGATAGAACTTTAATTTCACTTCGAGAACAGATGTTAGTACAGAAAGATGATGACACTATAAAGATAGTCTGTAAGGATGGAATTTTATTTAGGCAAGTTTTCACTAAACACCAGACAGAACCAATAGAGCAATTAGTAGTTCCATATCCTTGCCGTAATAGTGTTTTGAAAGTTTCACATGATATTTCTTTGACAGAGTATTGTAAAGTCTCAAAGTATAAAACTAAATTGAAGGCCCCGATGATTGCTATGTCAGTAATTGTTAGTGAACCATTCCGACCAATTTACATGAATATTGTTGGTTCATTATTAGTAATTATTAATCATTATGTTCTATGTTATTATGGCGTATTTAAGTTTTATAGACTAGGAGTGGGTTAAATTTTGCCACGTCCGTGTATACTTGCCCCTCAAAACTCCAAGAAAGAGTTTTGAGCTCAGGAAGAGGGGGGAGTGTAATAAATTACCATTCCCTAACATATAGAGTAACATAGTATTTACATGAACATTCTAGAATAAGATGTTTTGATTTAAGAAACCATGTATAATTAACAACAATCACAATCAGGAACATTCCAGCATGCTATTAATAGAAACTGTAATCATGTAATAATGAGAAGTATAAAGAATGATCTAGAAGGATAGGAGCATCTTGTATATAAAGGGATGTAAACTATTGTAAGGTTGTTGGATTAGAGGTTGGATATTATATTGTAAAGTTATTGTGAAGCTGTTGTTTAAAGTGCTTACTGGATTGTTAAAAGTTGAAGTTGATTGAAATTAAAGCTTTGTTTTGAGTTATTTTACAACTTTGTGGATTTGGTGTGTATATTTTTATGTCACAAGGGAGTTCCTAAAGTATTTTCAACCGCTCGGAAACATACGTGAGAGGAGTTCGTGACACATCTTATCATCAATCTTCTTCCTTTTGAAATTCATCATCATCGTTTATCAACTCGACTAACTCCGCATGAGATTGCTCAATGGTTTCAAACGTTCTTTTAAGTCTTAATAGTCCTTCTTGCAGCTCTTGCTCCGATGGTTGGCTATCAACGAGTTGTCTCAATCCACCTAAGGCTCTTGTTAAGGTTCCCTTGCGGTTTCTTCTGGTTACCTTTAGCTTGTACATTTGGTCGTTCTCTATACCTTCCTTGTGCGTCAGTCAGTAAAAACAATTTGAATTGTAAGGGAAGTACTTTATAATGAACAATAAGCACTGAGATTCGCTTGTGTTTGAGATGATTTATTCAGAAACAAGATCTCATTCAAATCTGAAAGCATGAAATATAAGTCATAACTTACATGTTAGAAACAAGAACTGACGTATGATTGAATAGCTATTATAACATTATTTCTTAACATTTGTTCAATAACTCGCTGTTTGTCAGGCAAATCCCTAGCATAAGCCTACTAAGGTGAGAAACCTTCTTTTTCAATTTTAAATCTCTGATTCTGTAATTATGTTGAATGGTATGTTTTTTTGGTCTCCAACTTAATTTAGGCATAAAGCGTTATATTACAAAATATGCTTTCAAGTTTCTATTACAAAATATTTATTTATTTTCATAAGATACATCATAATGGAATAACAAAAATAACGCTTTAATATGTTGGAGAAACTTAAATAAGCCGAGACGGCTGTGAGGCTAGTTCCACCAGAAAAAAGCAATCAAAAAGTATATAAAAATAACCATATCAAGAGTAGTAAAAAAATAAATAAATAATGAAAAAATAAATAAAGGAAAAAAAACAAGAATAAGTGAAAGAAATTGGTAAGCTACGACAACAAGATACAGAACAAAATCACATCGTTTCGAATTTAGCGTGATGCTGTAAGCCATCACTGGTACCGTTTCACCAATGATGTTGACTCCAGTCTACTACGATGAGGTAGCATCTCCGACTTCAGACTGGAATGTTTTTTTGTTGTTTTTTTTAATAGTTTTTTTTTCTTCTGCTTTATATAAAAAAATCCTTACTAAATACTAAAGCTTAATAACTTGAAAGTTTTTTTTTATAAATTACTTATTTTTAACATTACAATAATATTATAATCTATTTTTAATGATTTTATTTTGTATTTCTTCCAAACCAAACTTAACAAAGTGAAGATTAATTTTACATTATCTTAACTATTCCAATTTTTTTTTATTTTACAATTTTATTGCCTAACAACAAGTATTACTCTTTATTTAAATCATTATTGTTACAACTAAAATCTATATGCCTATAACCTGTTTATTATTATTATTGTTTATTTTTTGTGATAATATTTTCTTTTTCATTTTAACTTAGATTTATTTAAGTAAACAGTATTTTTAAATATTAAAAGTTGTATTTAAAGTTAATGGTGTTTTCACCAACAATTCTTATTTCTACATTGTGATTCATCTAAAATTTGTTAATTGTTTGTCAATGAATTTGTCTTATCAAACAATATTCAGTATATCTAAACTTTTAAGTACCTTATTTTGTCTTAACGTATATTATGTTGTCTTAACTTATGTTACCTGTATCTTAATTTGTTTATCTATCTTCAATATTAATTCTCCAGAAAGAATAGTTCTTTACTTATTTCCAGTTTCTCTATAATGGCGTTAATTACTAAATATGCTATTGCGGATGGCTTTACTGTTGTAAGAGATATTTTATTCGTTATCAAATATTCTACAGATTCGTGTCTCACTCTTTCTATTCTTCGTTTGTTATTGTTGGTTGTAGCCTTGCTCATAGCAATATCGCAATAAGTATGAACAAAATCAAGACACGTGACACTATTGAGATTAAAGTTTACTATCTTTAATATTTTGAATTCTATTTGTGCTATTTTTTAGGATTATAGAAGCCAAGATTCTGGAGGCGATCACATGCAGATGATGTGTTTAGATTGGTATCGTTCAGCACATTTCAATGCAAGGCAAAATGATGCAGTTGCCAATTCCTCCAGATCACAAAGTTTAAATGCTGTGTTATCACATTTTAGTACATTTTCTATAATTGTAAGTCTACGATGGACTATATTATAATCGATTATGTATTCACAATGAATGAGTTCAGATCGAATATTATATAAAAAACATCTACCATATGATCTTTGACTGATTGTGATTCAAATTGTGCCCATGGATTTTTAGATTCAGATTATTCACGATCAATTACTGAATAAAAATATTCTTTATTAGATTCAAGCTCATAGTTTTCATTTGAAATATTATCATTAGAATTGTTATCACTACCTGGAAAATGAAACAAAACATCACCATTGCATACTACTACAACAGTGCTATTAATCCTAGAATGCTCTTTCATTATGCTACTACAACTGTTGCTACTACTACTATCACTGTCGTTACTACAACTACTACTCCTTGACTTAGTGCCACTACTAGTACTGCCACTGTCGATACTAATACAACAACTAGTAGACAAAGTGCCACTACTACTACTCCTTGACTTAGTGCCACTACTAGTACTACCACTGTCGATACTAATACAACAACTATTAGACAAAGTGCCACTACTACTACTACTACTGTTACTACTACTCCTTGACTTAGTGACACTACTAGTACTACCACTGTTGATACTAATACAACAACTACTAGTTAAAGTTCCACTAGGCCTACTACTGCTGCTGCTGCTGCTACTGCTACTGCTACTGCTGCTGCTACTACTACTGCTGCTGCTACTGCTACTACTACTGCTGCTACTACTACTGCTACTTCTACTAGCCTACTACTACTGCTGCTGCTGCTGCTGCTACTGCTACTGCTGCTCTTACTACTTTCATTCATTCAGGCTTATCGCCTGACTTTATTTAATTTAGGCCTCTGGCCCCTAGTAATTAACAAAATAATAATTACATTGAAAAATAAAGCAATTTATGGTCACAAGATAAATGAATTAGTTAATTTCGTTCTCTAAACAAAACATATATCTTAACTTATAAGCATGATAAATATATTTAGATAGATTATCAATAATTATTGGATCCTGTGATGACAATAAACGGCAGAATTTAAAAGTATTTGGATTTTCCAAAAATAAAGAAGGTATACATTTTTTTCTGATTTCCTTGTAACGAGAGCAAACCGTAACAAAATGATATTCATCTTCAACTTCATTTATATTACATATTTTACATAACCTATTGATGCGCTCTATTCTTTTCCACCTTCCCTTCTCTACCTCTAGTTGAAGTGTGCCCAGTCTTAGTTGACTTAAAGCTCGCTTATATCTAGTATCAAGGGTCTGTAGTAAGTATCCATCTACTCCGAAATTGTTTTTGAACATTTTATAATATCTTGATTTTGAAGAAATATTTATGCTTTCATGAAAGGATTGGCGTTCCATATCGGTCAGCCTTTTCTTTTTTATTTTATTAATTATATAAAATTTATCAAGGACATTATTTTGTGAAAACCATATGTTTCCATGACCAATAGAGCATAACATACGTTTTACATCGCTTACCCAACAATTACTATTATTTTGCGCTTTATGAAGTTAAGATTTTTCTTCGTATATTTGTCCTCGTTCATATTTACTAGTCTTACCCAATAACGGATAACATTGAGTACACTTTCGATTGATAAATAGAATCGTCCACATTCTCCTCTAATTGAAACATTTGTGGCTGATTTCCCGACCCCTAAAACATATCTTACAGAAACTATTTTGAATATCATCAATTTTGTTGTTGTTTAGTTTTCTCCATATTTCACTATCATACAGTATAATTGGGTTTATTTTAACATCAAATAAGTAGTTTCAAATATTCACTGGTAGATGTCCATATTTCTGATATAATATATTTTTGAGTGAGAAAGGTGCTTTATTAGCCTGTGTATTATTTTGTTCTCTGGCATTTTCCCAATTTCCTGAACAATCGAAAGTGACTCCAAGATATTTAAGAGATTTTACTATTTCAATTTCTTTACCAAGATAATTCCACTTTTCGTAGTTCTTAAGTTTTCAATTTTTTTAAAATACTATTATTTTACCTTTGTCAATGTTAACTACCAATCCCCACCTATTACAATAATATGCTAATTTATTTAAAAGATCTTGTAATGAGTACACTGTATCACTGATTAAAACTAGATCATCTGCATATAGTAGGTGATTAATATTTATGTTATCAATTTTTATTTTGTTTCGATTTTCAGCAGTATGTAATAACTCAGTTATATCATTAATCCAAATATTAAATAATAATGAAGATAAAGGTAACCCTTGTTGTATTCCTACTTCACATTTAAAGGATTCTCCAATTTTGTTGCCAACCTTTACATGCCCTTTTAGTTTACTATACATTGTTTTATTAACTTTGATTTTTTTACCTTTTATACCAGCTTTTCTTAGTTTACTTATAAGGAAAGCGTGTCTAATAGAATCGAAATATTGTTTTGTTTTGTTTTGACGTTCTAATTAATTTAGCGGATAGGCGTAAGTTATTTGATTTAATTTTTATTTTTAAGTTTATGAACTCAATTTTTCATGGTAATTTTGAAGTGTACTTTCCTATTTCTGTTCCACAATATCAATTACGTAATCCTGCTTTATTTTCTATAGCAAGTATAGCAATATTACTAAAAATGGTTTTGTTAATCGTTTGCCTAAGTTGATGATGGATCTGTTGATATTTTTTTGATTCACTTGCTTGTTTCCGTCTAATGTTAGTAATATCTAAATGTTGTCTTGTTATCTGTTGATTTTTGCTTGTATATATTATTATTATTATATTTTATGACTTTCAACCCTGTTAATTTTGACGTTTGGTCACTGTAGGGTGATGATAAAATAAAAGTTTAAAAAAATAGTACGTACATAATTTAGATTTTAAATCGAATAGAGAATGTTTACAAAATAAAACGGAGGATTCCTACAAAATACGGCAGCTCCTTTCATTACCACATATGACAAGTTTGTTATGTCTTCAGTTATTAAGTCGTTCCAAACTTAAGGAGTTGTGTTGTGTTTGTGTTGGTCGGCGATTATTATTTGAAGTGATGTGTTATTGGGGAGGTGTTCCGGGCGTTTATTCAAATATATACCATACTAATTGTTATATTATATTATTCTGCGACACAGTGGCCCGTTTCGGCCTTAGAAGGAAAACGGTTTAAACGGCTTGCAACATGGGCAAAAATCTCCCAGGGTCCTAACGGGACACAAATAGCGCACAGTTATACAGTCCTGCCAGCTTACTCAACAACTCGGCTAACTAGTATATGGTTGTGTGTCGTGCCTCCTTGGGATGTCCAGGTGTATTTGTGTATATTTCGATGTGGAAAGATTGTACCAGTTATCACCAAGTAGTTTAGACCGCAATAGTCAACAAGTGTTTCAAATGCCGTGTTTCCACATTATTCTTCCGTATCCTTCATTTTCCTTGCCCACTTATGCATAAAAAATCTCCCATTACAATAAGTAGATCGTGTGTGTGCATGCTGTTCATGACTGATTGTAGAAGTTGTCTTTCTCTTCTTCGGTTGCATCATTTGTTGGTGCATACGTTTGGATGATTGACAATTCATGAATTTTTAGAACAATCTTGCATATATAATTCTACTATTTATTAGTTTCCATTCGAATAGTGATTTCTCGGCTTTCTTTGACATCATTAGTGCCACACCGTGACGTTGTCTTCTCTCCCTGAAAATATTACTATCTCTCCTGTGCTAAATCTGACTCTTCTAAATCCTAGCCATTTGCATTCACTTACTCCTAGTATATCGATTCAACATATCTATTTCTTTTGCCAGTTGTGCTGATTTCCCAATTGTGGACAATGTTCTGACATTCCCACACCCAACATTTTTAATTTCTTGTGGCTTGGTTATTGACGTCCTCTCGGCGTTGGTCTAACAGCGTCATACTTTCCACATACGTGATGTTATCATCAGCTGGTATTTGGAGTTTCTAGTGTTCTATGGTGTTTTATTTCGCTTTTCGTCCAAATCTTGAACTAGCCGATCCCGACACTTGATGTTACAAATGTCAGGCGTCAGAACACGCCATGCTTGCCCAACCTCCATACGAAGTATTAAATAGCACGCACTCTGTATTCTTTTAGCATGGACATAATATTCTTTGAAATGGATCAACATATCAGTAGAGTGACCATACAATCGACACAGCTAGGTTCAAGTCCTCGACTCTTGTGCTGGTGGTAGTACAAGTCTTCTCGAATAAGGATTTAAAACTGGAGGTCCAGTGTACACATCATAGCTCGTGTGCACTTTAAACAACCAGTCTGGGTGTCTTTAAAGTGGGTTTGAATGAAATTTAAAAACTTGTTTAAAACTGTTAGTTTTTCGTTGTAAATAGGTATATATTACAGAACATACCTATTGGAATTCGGTTCATTAATAACTTCACAAATAAAAAAAGAAACTTATCTGTATCTTTCATTCGAGATATTAAATAGCACGCCCTCTTTATTCCTTCAACATGAACATGTTGCTCACAGCTCACTATGTCGGTCGGTTGGTTGGTCGGTTGGTCGGTCGGTCAGTCGGCTGGTCGGTAAACAAATTTGTATGTGGCCTTGTTTGACATGGATCAAAACATCAGCAGTCAAGTGGTCAAGGTAGGAACAATGGCAATACAATCGGCACAGGTTCAAGACACTGCGCTAGCAGTAGAACAAGTCTTATCTTTTCGGATATATGTGGTAGTACCTATGTGTCGTCCACTTCTGTGCGTAATTCAGCCCAGGTTATTCCCCCGTTTACCTATTTTACCTATTTACAAAATTACAAAAAGCAAAATATCAAGTATCTCTCTCACTCATTCCATTAGTTAACAGTAATTATTATTATGAAATACAAACAAAAAAATGCAATGATGTCGGGAATGTGGTTGTTACCTGTTGCTGTTACAATATTTCCACATATTGAAATTGAAGTGAATCTTTAAATTTCCGTATATTAATAATTGTAAATAAAATGTACAAATCTAATTAACGCAGTTCTTGTTTGGTGTCATAAAACAAGTAAGATAAATATCCATCGATACCTGTACATCAATAATTAGCACACTAGAATGATTTGAAGATTTGCACATAATTTTATAGACTTTGTTTACACATTTACGTCAAAATAGGTAATGTTCACATTTACTCTCGTTATGTTTGCGCATTAGTTAGCGATGAATGTTTATTCTTATCTTCTCGCTATAGTATTTTGTGTGGAGGTGCGTGTGTGTGTGGGGGGGGGGGGGGAGATTGCGTTTTGTTCGAACCTTAGTTAATATATGGCTCCTACCCACTCAAGCTAGCCTTTTGGAGGTTGCCACCATCTTTTGCTTTCAAATTTTTATAATACTGAAATATATTGAAATAGAAATACTGATATTCTTTTTCTCGGATGAAAGCAATGATGTGTACATTCTTGTCATGTGTTCCTTTTTAAAACCTTATTATTATGTTTCCACCTTTTCTGCAATTAAAAGAAATAAATGTGTTTTTTTTAATTTGATATATGATTTATTTTTCAGAGACAAATCCAGCTTAAACGATCTAGGCCTAATACTGTAATGTATTAGGCCTAATACATCAATATTGGTTGTATTTGTGTTTACGCTCTAGCACTATGGAGGACCTCGGTTGGGACAGCGAGTTAGCTATCAAGATTTTAAGACGGCTTATGTATGCATCTGAAACAATTGAATCGGTGAAAGAATGTGTAGATTTCAAAGAAAGTTACTCGTCAATTTCCAGGTAAAGAATACGTTCGGATTTTTGTTTTGAAATTAGGATTTGCATTATGTAGGTTTTACTTGTTAAAGGACAACTTGACCGACGACCATCTTTTAACAACGTATTAGGGAGGGATGTACGTACATATAATTTCAGAACCATCGCGAGATTAAGGCACTGTCACTTGTGATGAAACAAGATATACTCTATGAAAAGCTTATGCAAAAAAGAAGAAGAAAAGATAAGCAAGGGCGGTCGCAGAACTATTTTATTTGCATAATCTTTTCATAAAGTATATCTTATCTTATTGTTTTATCACAAGTGACAGTGTAAATATGGTTAGTGAAATATTTCGTAGATTTGTCCACATGACTATGTTTGAGTGTCTCACATTCATGTACACATCCCAATGTTATTTATGATTGAGAAATTTGTAAATGAGATCATTGTAAATTAGAAGCCTTAAACAACAACATTTGACGGGTTGGTTCATTCAAACAAATGAATAAGGTGTTATATAGTATTGTTTAAAAGTGGCATAGGAAAAACAACGGCCTTAAAGGACAACTTGACTGAGGACCATATTTTTACAACGTATTAGGGATGTACATATAATTTCAGAACAATCGCGAGATTAAGGATATTGCCACACGCGCTTGCCGTACAGCCGTTGCCGTAAATTGATGTGACGTCACAGGTGCATCGCAAAATCGACTTAATGAGTTCAGATAAGCAAAAGAAACAATAAAAAAAAAATCAACATTTATATTTTTTGATTTATTTACAAAGTAGGGGTTGCCCAAGAGTCCAGGACTGGGCGTAGATAACGAGTATTTGCGAAGCGAATTTTGTTAAATGACACCCCTAGATGGCCGGAAATGGTACTTTTGCACGTGCAATTCACGATAAATGGCACCTCTAGTTCACCGAAAATAACATTTGAAAAAGTTAAAGCTGCTGCTATAAATATATATTGAGCAAAACGTTAAATTGTATTATTTTGAAATTAATTCTAAATAAGTCAGTAAAAGCACTTTTGATTAAGACAGATTATGCCTGCTGTGGGGTATAGAACATAGAAATATATCAATACGTTTATTGACGCAACCAAACATTCCTTGTTTATTGTAAAGTAGTATACGCTTTATAAAATATATATTCCAAACTCAACAATAACGCAGAAGAACCCTATGACGACGATTATGAAAATGTATTATTGTACAACTTAACCGTTTGATGTTTTATTGTCTTGATGCACTACTGTTCTATTTTGAAAATAAAATGGGTTTTTTTCAAATTACTCTATAACGCTTATTAAGTATGGTAAATATATTGTGCTTTATATAACTTAAGGCCCATTTACACTAGACCGATAACTATTGACGATATGAATAGATAAAATATTTAAAAAGGTTTTATTCTAGAACTATTGGATAACAAATTATGTCTTTGATTAAAATAATGTTTCCACACGTCCAATCAAGTGACGCCATGATTAGTATAGCTATACTATATTGACGATACAACGATGCTATAGCTGTGTTAACAGAGACTTGGCTGAATGATGCTACTATTGATTTTGTGAATTGTTCCGGTTTTAAAAAGTTCACGAAGAATAGATGCAACAAGAGAGGTGGTGGTGTTGCTATTTTGGTGATGATTTTGCCTGTGAATCTTGCATTGCACATGGTAGCTGTAATTTCGAATGCTTTTGGATAAAGACAACTATTCCAGGTAGTCACTTTATATTGGAGCTATTTATTATCCACCGTCTGCCGCTAATGCGGATTTGTTGATTGAGCACATTGTTGATACAATTGATAACATTCGTTCTATGGATTTCGCTGCTCCTATTGCTATTTTGGGTGACTTTAATGACCTAGATCTAGCTGAGCTGGAAGTGAATGTTGGACTGTCGCAAGTTGTTAACTTCGCTACACGAAAGGATGCCCTGTTGGACAAGATATTTTTGAGTCGTGCTGATCTTTACCATCTTCCGCAATGCTTAGCGCCACTGGGTCGGAGTGACCATAATGCCATCCTATTGGAACCACTGATTGAATTACCTCAGCACAAGCGTCTATCAGTGCGTTCTCAGCCACATTGTGACTCCTCTGTTTTGTCCTTTGGTCAATGGGTGACAACCCATGAGTGGAATGATGTGCTGAATATTGAGGACGTCAATCGAAAACCAAAATGTTCTCTTCAATTTTGAATGGTGCTTTTAACAAGATCTTTCCTGTGCTGATTAGGAACAAGCGCACTGCTGACAAGCCCTGGATGTCTGACAAGATTCGAAGATTAATTGTCTCTAGACAAAATTTGTTTCGTAGGTTTGGTAGAACGGATGAGTGGCGTTCAATTCGCAACTTAGTCCAAGATTGTATTAGAAAGGCTAAAAAAATTCCTTATTAAGTCTTAAACGTAACAACCCTGCCATGTGGCATAAAGGTATTAAACAACTATGTAATCTTAAGACTAAAAATACTAATTTTACCATGCCTGGGCTGTCCAAAGTTGAAACTGCCTCTGAGATCAATTAATTTTTGGTAGAATAATAATCCTGAAAAGTCTTGCACTATCTAAATTAACATATGCTGCAAATATCACTGATGTTCCAAAATATGTATATTAGTAGGCCTGTTAAGTGACCCAATCCTTCAAATTGTGATAACATTCTGAAACTTTGCACAGTTATTCATTAGGGTGTCAAAAATATGAAATGGAAGGGTTGCACAAAATTTGGTCAGGGGAAAGCCGCCATTTTGGATTTCAAAATGGCGGACCGAAATTGTTCACTTTTCAGGTATATCTCTGCTAAATAGGCACCTAGAGTTCTGAATTTAGGTGCAAATAATATGGTAATGGGGTCACCAAACATATTGGTATAACTAACATTTTAATTGCATGGCGGCCATTTTGGATTTCAAAATGGCGGACTTCAAATTTTCACTTTTTAGGTATATCTCTGCTAAAGAGGCACCTAGAGTTCTGATTTTAGGTGCAAATTATATGGTAGTGGGGTCACCAAACATACTGGTATAACTAACATTTTGATTCCATGGCGGCCATGTTGGATTTCAAAATGGCGGATTTCAAATTTTCATTTTTCAGGTATATCTCTGCTAAAAAGGCACCTAGAGTTCTGATTTTAGGTGCCAATTATATGGTAATGGGTAACCAAACATATTGGTATTTAACTGACATTTTTATTGCATGGCGGCCATTTTGAATTTCAAACCTACAGTTATAATTTTAGGTACAAAGTATATTATAGTATTGAGGTCAACAAACATATTAGTATAACGTCTTTGATTGCATGGCGGCCATTTTGAATGTAGCTCAACCCGTACTGGCTTTACACTATTTGTTTATCTTCATAATTACATGCATTTAACACGGACACTTATTGTAGGTCACATTTTCCCTGGCAACCACACAGCTCTGTACATCGTAAATCACTCTTTCTGCATTTACAGCATCCAAGATCACAGTCGGTGTGTCCACAGCGAATTAAAACCTTTCTGACATCTGAAAGTTCCGGCAATGAACTCCAAGCTGGACTAAATTTTTTGCCGTCCTTCCTCTATCCCCATTTCGCTGGGTCCTGTTCAACCCTGAATGCATCTAGACAGTCGTACCACTTCCTGGCTTCCGTTTCAAATGTTCTCTTAATGCCGCAGATGTTGGGGGATATTTTCAATAGTCTTTCTCTTGTAAAAAGATATCGTCTTGCATCATTAAATGTTCTGCAGTAGACATAGTTACAACAAACTGTTCTAGATAATCTGTGTCTGTTTCACTGACTGTCTGTTTCCTACAGACAATGACATCCTCTCAAAAACTGGAGTCATACATGGCATCTTTTTCAAGGTCTCGTTAAATGTAGCTTTACCTTTTCCTTAAACAGATGAAGTTCTATCACAACCGCTAATGGCATGAAAGAACAAGTAAGCGGCTGATGCTTGTGATCCAAGAGAAGAAGCAATCTCGTGTATTGGGATGTACTTCAAGTGCTTCCCCACTCCAAACTCGATCCGAAGCTCGTGGATGCCAGGTATTTTGTGGAAAGCTGACAACAACATCACTGTGTACAGTCTTGATAATGCGTGGAAAATTTCAGCGGCAAGTTTAACGTGAACAAACATACGTTCATCTACCTCTTCTATGTTACATGGCATCAGCGATTGTATATTTACTGGTTTGTTACAGCTCTGTCTCCCAAAGACCCTACAAACATTCCGTGATTTGTGCCAATGTTCTCTACTACTTCAGTTACAATAAATGAAAACAACTCTGATTTGTTGTCATCAAATCTAAAAAATGTGGTCCAATTGTTGGGCATGCTCCCGCTGGCTTTAACGACCCTGCTTACACCAGAGACGCGGTTTGAACGCGTACCAGACTTTAAACTGTCGTTAAAGTATCTATCGTGTCACTGATCAAAGTTGATGGTTGTATGACACTTGATATATACTCAATGAATGTCTTCGAATCATTGGGTCTGAGCATATTGATTATTGCTGGTCCATCTAACACCTTGGCAGCAACTAATGGTGCTTCATTTTGTCGTACAACCATATATAGACCATCAACTTCGATCAGTGACGCGACCAGATTTGGTTTTCGATAGATAGTTTAACGACGGTTTAAAGTCTAGTACACGTTCAAACCGCGGCACTGGTGTAAGGAGGGGCGTCAAAGCCAGTGGGAGCATGCCCAACAATTGGACCACATATTCGAGATATGATGACAACAAATCAGAGTTGTTTCATTAATTGTAACTGAAGTAGTAGAGAACATTGACACAAATCACGGAATGTTTGTAGGGTCTCTGAGAGACAGAGCTGTAACAAACCAGTCTGTAAAAATATACAACCGCTGATGCCATGTAACATAGAAGAGGCAGATGAACGTATGTTTGTTCATGTTAAACATGCCGCTAAAATTTTTCCGCGCATTCTTGTCAAGACTGTAGACAGTAATGTTGTTGTTATTTCATTGTCAACTTTCCACAGAATACCTGGCATCCACGAGCTTTGGATCGAGTTTGGAGTGGGGAAGCACTTGAAGTATATCTCAATACACAAGATTACTTCTCTTGGATCACAAGCATCAGTCGCTTGTTCTTTCATTCCTTTAGCAGTTGTGATACAACTTCATCTGTTCAAGGAAAGGAATTTGAGACGATGTCATTGTCTGTAGGGGATGTTAGTGACACAGATTATCTAGAACAGTCTAGATGGATTCAGGGTTGAACAGGACCCAGCAAACTGGGGATGGAGGAAGGACGGCAACAAATTTAGTCCAGTTTGGAGTTCATTGCCGGAACTTTCAGATGTCACAAATTAGGTTTTAATTCGATGTGACACACTGACTGTGATCTTGGACGCTGGAAATGCAGAAAGAGTGATTTATGATGTACAGAGCTGTGTGGTTACCAGGTTTGAGCTACATTCAAAATGGCCGCCATGCAATCAAAGACGTTATACCAATATGTTTGTCGACCTCAATACCATATTATACTTTGTACATAAAATTATAACTGTAGGTACCGTACTGAAACATTTTGAGCTTGCCATTTTGAAATTCAAAATGTCCGCCATGCAATCAAAATGTTAGTTAAATACCAATATATTTGGTGACCCATTACCAGTTGCACCTAAAATCAGAGCACTGTGTACCTTTTTAGCAGAGATATACCTGAAAAGTGAAAATTTGGGGTCCGCCATTTTGAAATCCAACATAGCCGCCATGTAATCAAAATGTTAGTTATACCAATATGTTTGGTGACTCCATTACCATAATTATAATTTGCACCTAAAATCAGAATTCTAGGTGCCTTTTTAGCAGAGATATACCTGAAAAGTGAAAATTTGAAGTCCGCCATTTTGAAATCTAACATGGCCGCCATGCAATCAAATGTTAAT
Source organism: Antedon mediterranea (assembly GCF_964355755.1). Classification (NCBI taxonomy): domain Eukaryota; kingdom Metazoa; phylum Echinodermata; class Crinoidea; order Comatulida; family Antedonidae; genus Antedon; species Antedon mediterranea. The sequence goes on from NC_092676.1 coordinate 16,198,410, forward strand.
TATACCAATATGTTTGGTGACCCCACTACCATATATTTTGCATTTAAAATCAGAACTCTAGGTGCCTCTTTAGCAGAGATATACCTGACAAGTGAAAATTTGAGGTCCGCCATTTTGAAATCCAAAATGGCGGCTTTCCCCTGACCAAATTTTGTGCAACCCTTCCATTTCATATTTTTGACACCCTAATGAATAACTGTGCAAAGTTTCAAAATGTTATCACAATTTGAAGGATTTGCCTAAAATATGCACCTTAACATGCCTACTATATACACAAGTTACAAATCTAATATATAATTTTATTTGGAACAATAAAAGGGAAAAGATAAAAAGAAAAACTCTAATTGGTGATGTTGAGATGGGAGGCATTAAAATGCCTGATTTTACTCTTCATGTTAACGCACTCATGTGTGGCTGGTTAAAAAGAATTATGAATGATGATGGTGCTAAATGGAAACATATTCAAATGTATTATATTAAAAAAATATGTGATGTTAATGTTTTACTTAATATGTCATGTTATAACATTATTGATGTTAATTCTGATAAAATTCCACTGTTTTACAAAAATATGATAAAAACCTACATAAATTATAACAGAATCTCTAAAAAAAAACCTGAAACTTATAACGATATAATGAATGAGCAACTGTGGGGAAACCACTACGTTAAACTAAAAAAATCGCTTTTCTACAAGCATTAGATTGACAGTGGCATTATCAGTATTAAAGACATTGTTAATAAGAACACTTTTTTAACATCAAACGAAATACTGGTGAAACTACAATGTAAAACAAACTGGTTAAATGAGTATTTGTGCATTATTAAGGCAATACCAATTCAATGGAAACGTATTATTAAGGAGGTAGATATTTTCAATTGTGATGATAATGATGAATTAGTTGGGACCAAGTATGAGATTAATACTACCAAACTAATATACTCATGGTTTGTGAAAGAATATTTCATTATTCCAATGTCACAACTAAAATGGGAAGAGTACTTCAATGATAACAACATTGATTGGAAAACTTCTTGGTTACGGAAAGTATGTAAAATGAAAGATAAGAAACTAGCACAATTCAATTATAAGATGTTACATAGAATACTGCCTACCAACAAACGGCTGTATCAGTGGAAAGTTAAGGAAACACAAACGTGTGACAAATGTGGAGAAATTGAAAATGAAAATCATTTGTTTTTTAGTTGTAGATTTATTCAGAAATATTGGAGGAAAATGCTTAGTATCTTTATAAGTTTAAATCACAATAATATATCATTTAAACAATTAATACTAGGAACGGGAGATAAGCTAATAGATTATATTTACACTTTTGCAGCATTTACTATTTATAGAATAAAAATGTTATCTGCACTAAATAAGCCAGTGGGTAAATCTTTATGGAATTCATTTAAAAGCAATATGTTATATAACATTGAATGTGAAACATATAACAATAAAGAAACAAGTATAGAAAAATGGGTAGCTTTAAGAAATAAGATTATGATAATATAATTTCTAATTTGATACGATTAACCGAAAAAGAATTACAGTGATACGGGTTACTGGTGGTACTGAGCTATTATTGTTTTTTTTATCATGTGTAGTGAATTTATCTTAGTTGGTTCCGAGCTTTCTCAGGCGTATATATATAACTCCACGCGACGTATACAGTCACTGAATGATAACTCATACAAAAAGTATATTTAACTCAACTAGAACTTTTATTCCTTGTAATTCGATTAATACATCTTTCTACCACTACCAGTCAAGCCTTAATATTCTCTTTATCAACTTTCCGTTTATCTACTCTGATCTTATTCTCTCTTCTCGTTTATCTACTCTGATCTTATTCTCTCTTCTCCCTTAATATCTATTACATTCTACTTTTATACTGGATATGCAAATTTTAGGCTTCAGAGGAGGATAACATTTTCCCTCCAAAAATTATACGATTTTGATTGGCTAATAATAAGGCGGACCTGGTCTAAAGCATCCTTCTCTAAACACAGAGAATCACAACATCAATAATATGACATTCCTCTTTTTGGGAAAAAGATTGTGTCAATCTTTCCAACAATTTAACATTTAAAACCATTTTACTTTAAACTATCTACTAATAACACCTCTATAATATTATTATGCACGGCTTAATCCATCTGCATTTCCATTTAATGATCCTTTCTTGTAAATAACTTTAAATTGATATCCTTGTAAAAACAGAGCCCATCTCATAAGTCTAACATTGGCACCCTTCATTGAGTCCATCCATCTCAATGCCTGGTGGTCAGTATGAACTTGAAATTCACAACCATACAGATAATACTTAAGTTTATTGATAGCCCAAACAATAGAGAGGCACTCTTTTTCTGGCACAGAATATCTCTGCTCATGTACAGATAACTTTCTACTTAAGTACACAATGGGATAATCATTTCCCTCACCATCTATTTGGCTCAGCACTGCACCTATGCCATAATTTGAGGCATCGGTTTGCAATATAAACATCTTATCAAAATTTGGGGCTTCAGAGGAGGATAACATTTTCCCTCCAAAAATTATACGATTTTGATTGGCTAATAATAAGGCGGACCTGGTCTAAAGCATCCTTCTCTAAACACAGAGAATCACAACATCAATAATATGACATCATGTATATAAATATATTGTATAATCCGGGTTGTAAAATGAAAACAAACAAATGAAAATGTGTGAACTATTTTAAAACGGGATAGATGATAATGATGATACTGTCAAGTGTATAAAAAAATATAAGAAAATTAATGAAAAAAGGAGTAATACAGAATTCATATATGTAAAAATGTTACTTATGAACTGTAACGACATTTACAAGTTAAATAATACGATTTTATGTAATATGAGATTTGATTTTGATTTGATTTGATTTGATTTATTTCGGCATCAGTACATAAAATATCACAGACATACAATTAAAATTGGCAAATATAAAAATACCAATATAAAACAAGGATGCCAAGGATAACTTATAAAAGTCCTCTACGGACTTGTTTCCAATGAGGTCCTTTGAAAGAACAGCAAAAAAGACAAACAAAGCAACATAAAAAAAATACAAAAAACAGCAAAAAGGACAATCGAAAAAAGAAGAAGCGCTAATTAAATAGTTTCTAGAGCTAGTGAACGTTCCTGTAGATACTTTTTAACTTTACTTTTAAAACAACAAACAGTTTGTGATTCCTTAATGTTAATTGGTAAATTATTCCATTCTTTAATAGCATTGTAAAAAAAGGTCACATGTGCCATTGGCTTGATAGTTGGGATTCTAAAATTAAAATTGCATCCCCTAGTATTGTAATTATGACTGTCTGAAATTATAATAAAACGATTGCATAAATAAGGTGGACAACAATGATTATATATTTTAAAAACATGACAGACTCTAAGAAATTCGACAATAATATATATATATAAGATAATATGAATGTGAATAAAAGTGGTGTTTGCGCCACAAAAGAGAAACAAAAACTATGTAATCTTAAGACTAAAAATACTAATTTCACCATGCCTGGGCGCGATTTTTTTTTTCGTACATAAGTTGGGGACCCCCTCATGAAACGTCACAAAATAAACATGAATAATTCATCAGTTAAATTTTCTTGTTCCGTGTGCACCCAAGCGTATAGCAACAAGAAGTGATTACACAAGTGCGGTACGATTCTAGGCCTCCTATCTCCGCTGTTGTTGCGGCGTGCGATTTCATAGAAGAATAGCGGCGTTTTGTGTGGATTGTTGAAATAATTAGCCTTTAGTTTATGGTGCTTTTAATATAATTTATTACTAAAGAATTACGTGTTAAAATTATAGTTTCTATTAATACTATTAGGCCTAATTATTAGTCTCTAAACCCATGTCTATTCTAGTAGTAGCTGTGTGGGTGTGTGTGACCTGTGTGTGTTAGGTATGACCAAAGATAGTTACACTATCTTTGGTATGACACAATCCGAGTAATAAGTCAGCAAAATTAAACAATAAACATTACACAAAAATACATTTTTTATTCTCGTGGGTCAAATCTTCCCATCTCATGTGTACGCGCATTTTTAAAGTTCCTTTGAGTACATGCATATTGTTTGATAATAAAATAGCAGAATTAAAAAAATACAGTACACAAATTATACACATTCTTTATTCTTGTGGGTCTAAGCTTTCTTTGGGCAATGTCCAATGAATTACTACTTAGTTTAATGTCTTGCCTAGCTGTCGATTAGCCTCGACTCGACACATTTTGTGTGAAGAAGAGTGCGCGAAGGCAATCACGTGAATTGACTTAGAATCCTAGGCCTACTGTAGAAAGTATCGTATCGCAGTTGTGTAATCACTTCTTGTTGCTATACGCTTGGGTGCACACGAAACAACAAATTTAACTGATGAATTATTCATGTTTATTTTGTGACGTTTCATGAGGGGTCCCCAACTTATGTACGAAAAAAAAAATCGCTGCCTGGGCTGTCCAAAGTTGAAACTGCCTCTGAGATCAATGCCCATTTCTCTAGTATTTCTAATGCCATCCCTCCTCTTAATTTAAACGATTTGCCTGCTTATCTCCCAGCCCCTGGGCCACCACCTTTAATATATGCTGGTCAGGTCCTAAAAGCCCTTTGTAATCTTAAGCCTAACAAAGCTGGCCATCCAGATGAACCCCCTATTAAATTATATAGAGATTTTGCTCCTGAACTGGCTGAACCTGTTGCGGATATCTTCAATCATGCATTGAAGGATGGTGTTTTCCCTGACCTTTTGAAAAGGCTACTGCAGTTCCCATTCCTAAAACTGTGAATGCTAGTTCTGTCTCTGACCTTAGACCTATTTCCCTTACCTATATTCTTGCCAGGGTATTTGAATCTTTTATTGTTAAGTGGATTCTTGAAGATATTAAGGGTAAATTAGATTCTCGTCAATTTGGTAGTAGGAAAAAGGCTTCCTCAACTATCTTGTTAGTCTTATTGACTCTACACTCAAAGATGTTGAGAAGGGTAAATGTTATGTTAACGGTTCTAGGACACCTACCCCCTAGACAGTTACCCCCCGGATGTTTACCACCCGGACAACTACCCCCTTAGGACAACTACCCCCCGGACAACTACCCCCCGGACAACTACCCCCTTAGGACAACTACCCCCTTAGGATAACAACCCCCCGGACAACTACCCCCCGGACAACCACCCCCTTAGGACAACTACCCCCCTTAGGATAACTACCCCCCGGTCAACTACCCCTCGGTCAACTACCCCCCGGTCAACTACCCCCCGGTCAACTACCCCCCCCCCCCCCATCCAAAAGTAGACAAATATATAGGACCGGTTTCTGTAAAAATGAAATCATCTGTTTTTAACGGGTGTTTCGAAACTAGAGACCCGAGACCAGAGACCTGACACGAGACCCAATACGAAAAGGGAGACCTATATTTGGGTCTCCCTTTTCGTATATTAGGGTCTCCCTTTTCGTATAGTGTGGTCTCTCTTTTCGTATAGTGGGGTCTCCCTTTTCTTATACTGTAGTGGGTCTCCCTTTTCTTATAGTGGGTCTCCCTTTTCGTATATTTGGGTTTCCCATTTTGTATATTTGGGTCTCCCTTTCGTATAATTGGGTCTCCCTTTTCGTATATTTAGGTCTCCCTTTTCGTATATTAGGGTCTCCCTTTTCGTATAGTGGGGTCTCCCTTTTCGTATAGTGGGGTCTCCCTTTTCGTATAGTGGGGTCTCCCTTTTCGTACGTGGGTCTCCCTTTTCGTATATTTAGGTCTCCCTTTTCGTATTGGGTCTCGGGTCTCTGGTCTCGGGTCTCTAGTTTCGAAACACCCGTTTTTAACCGATTATTCTGTTTAACAGCACGCTAGACCCTAGATGTGCTAGATTTAAAGTACCGTATTTATTGAAAAAACGGCCTGGGCTATTTATTGTTTAGGTGGTTTTTAGGTGGACATTTATTGGAAGAAAGTTGTTTATTCAATGGGAGGGGTATAATCTAATGGAAATAGACGCCGATTATTCCATATGATATTTCATGGGAGTGACATGGTCACCGTTTATTTGAGGGGAATTTATTTAAAGATCGACGTTTATTCGGTGAGTGAACATTGAGGCCAAATATCAAAAGTGATATTATTCTTCAAGTGTACAAAAATACATATATGACAAATTTGAGACAAAAATTAATTCTTTTAAGACCAGTGGTTATCGAAGCATTGTCCTGACGCAAAAATTATTATTATTATTAGCGAACCCAGTCTTTACAGTAAATACAGGGAGTACTATATAATACGTTCGACTATCCTATGATCATGTGTGACAATCTTCAGTTTATACCAGGCTATATTTATGTTCAATCTTTTACTTTTGTTTACAATAATGAATAGTAATTCGTCATTAAAATATAGTTATTAATTCCTATTATACACTGTTGCAGAGTCAGGTTGTTGAATGGTCTGGGTGGTTAGGGTGTTCTAAAGGGATAGTTTTCTGGGTGGTAATTGTCCGGGGGGTAATTGTCCGGGGGGTAATTGTCCGGGGGGTAATTGTTCCTAGGGGGTAATTGTCCGGGGGGTAGTTGTCCAGGGGGTAGTTGTCCTAAGGGGGTTGTTGTCCTAAGGGGGTAGTTGTCCGGGGGGTATTTGTCCGGGGGGTAGTTGTCCTAAAGGGGTAGTTGTCCTAAGGGGGTAGTGGTCCAGGTGGTGGTTGTCCGGGGGGTAGTTGTCCGGGGGGTAAATGTCCAGGGGGTGAATATCCGGATACGTATGTTAACCTATGTGCCACTGACTTTACTAAAGCTTTTGATCGTGTTGATCATAATGTTATTATTATAAAGTTGATTGAACTGGGTGTGAGACTGTGAGGTCGTCCATAATTCCCATCGCCTGCAGGTTTCTCAATTCCCGTTCTCTCAACACCAAGTTTGCTGGGATTTTGTCATCTTCCAAGTCACTGACTTGTGGTGTCCCACAGGGGACATTGCTTGGCCCTGTACTTTTCCTAGTACTTATTAACGATGCTTGTGTTGATTGCTGCAGACGATGGAAATATGTGGATGACCTCACCTTTGGGGAGGTCGTTCGCAAAGGTGATTTGCATTCCATGCAACTGTTAGATGAGTGTTTGGTGTTCATCCAAAAATATGATACCCAAACCCTCCAAATGCCATATCTTGGTTGTCAATTTTCTTAAGGACAAGTCGGATGATATTATATCGCCTTCTTTTAGTCTGAGTGGTTCAATTTTACAAGTAGTTGATCACATGACGCTTCTTGGTGTAATCATTCAAAATGACCTGAAATGGGAACTTAACACTAACAATATTGTGTCTAGAGCTTCTAGACGTTTATTTTCCATGTGCATTTTGAAGAAAGCAGGAATCTTAATTAATGATCTGTTGACTGTTTATATGGCGTATATAAGACCTATTTTAGAATATGCTGCCCCTGTTTGGCATGGCGCTATCACTAAGGACCGTATCCGGATATTCACCCCCTGGACATTTACCCCCCGGACAACTACCCCCCGGACAACCACCACCTGGACCACTACCCCCTTAGGACAACTACCCCTTTAGGACAACTACCCCCCGGACAAATACCCCCCGGACAACTACCCCCTTAGGACAACAACCCCCTTAGGACAACTACCCCCTGGACAACTACCCCCCGGACAATTACCCCCTAGGAACAATTACCCCCCGGACAATTACCCCCCGGACAATTACCCCCCGGACAATTACCACCCAGAAAACTATCCCTTTAGAACACCCTAACCACCCAGACCATTCAACAACCTGACTCTGCAACAGTGTATAATAGGAATTAATAACTATATTTTAATGACGAATTACTATTCATTATTGTAAACAAAAGTAAAAGATTGAACATAAATATAGCCTGGTATAAACTGAAGATTGTCACACATGATCATAGGATAGTCGAACGTATTATATAGTACTCCCTGTATTTACTGTAAAGACTGGGTTCGCTAATAATAATAATAATTTTTGCGTCAGGACAATGCTTCGATAACCACTGGTCTTAAAAGAATTAATTTTTGTCTCAAATTTGTCATATATGTATTTTTGTACACTTGAAGAATAATATCACTTTTGATATTTGGCCTCAATGTTCACTCACCGAATAAACGTCGATCTTTAAATAAATTCCCCTCAAATAAACGGTGACCATGTCACTCCCATGAAATATCATATGGAATAATCGGCGTCTATTTCCATTAGATTATACCCCTCCCATTGAATAAACAACTTTCTTCCAATAAATGTCCACCTAAAAACCACCTAAACAATAAACAGCCCAGGCCGTTTTTTCAATAAATACGGTACTTTAAATCTAGCACATCTAGGGTCTAGCGTGCTGTTAAACAGAATAATCGGTTAAAAACGGGTGTTTCGAAACTAGAGACCCGAGACCAGAGACCAGAGACCCGAGACCCAATACGAAAAGGGAGACCTAAATATACGAAAAGGGAGACCCACGTACGAAAAGGGAGACCCCACTATACGAAAAGGGAGACCCCACTATACGAAAAGGGAGACCCCACTATACGAAAAGGGAGACCCTAATATACGAAAAGGGAGACCTAAATATACGAAAAGGGAGACCCAATTATACGAAAGGGAGACCCAAATATACAAAATGGGAAACCCAAATATACGAAAAGGGAGACCCACTATAAGAAAAGGGAGACCCACTATAAGAAAAGGGAGACCCCACTATACGAAAAGAGAGACCACACTATACGAAAAGGGAGACCCTAATATACGAAAAGGGAGACCCAAATATAGGTCTCCCTTTTCGTATTGGGTCTCGTGTCAGGTCTCTGGTCTCGGGTCTCTAGTTTCGAAACACCCGTTAAAAACAGATGATTTCATTTTTACAGAAACCGGTCCTATATATTTGTCTACTTTTGGATGGGGGGGGGGGGGTAGTTGACCGGGGGGTAGTTGACCGGGGGGTAGTTGACCGAGGGGTAGTTGACCGGGGGGTAGTTATCCTAAGGGGGGTAGTTGTCCTAAGGGGGTGGTTGTCCGGGGGGTAGTTGTCCGGGGGGTTGTTATCCTAAGGGGGTAGTTGTCCTAAGGGGGTAGTTGTCCTAAGGGGGTAGTTGTCCGGGGGGTAGTTTTCCGGGGGGTAGTTGTCCTAAGGGGGTAGTTTTCCGGGTGGTAAACATCCGGGGGGTAACTGTCTAGGGGGTAGGTGTCCTAGAACCCTAAGGACATGTCCAAGTCTATTGAAAAGGTACAAAATAGAGCATTGCGTATCATGATAGGTAACAACTATTTATGCTAGGTAACAACTATTTGTGCTATGATCATGCATTGTCTGTTACTGGTTTACCTACTCTTGTTGAGAGAAGAAACAAACTTGTGTTGTCTTTCGGGGAAGCAGGGGTGGCGCCAGGATCTTCCCGACGCGGGGGCTACATTCCCCGACGAGGGGGCTATGCGAGCATCACTAGGCTGGGGGCCAGGGGGCCGCCAAGGGCCCCCGGTGGGGGTCCAGGGGGAGAATCCCCCGGAAGCAACGCGTTCTAGCGTCATTTGAGGTCATTTTAATCAGATTTAGGGTAGCCATTTTTTCTATTTTTTATAATGCATAAATAAAATACTGCGTGCAAAAAAACGATGCGCGATGTCTGTTTCAATCCATATTTTTCAATTCAAAAAATAAAAGTTCAAAGAAAATTTAGAAAAATAGAGTTGGAGGTCCCGGAAATTGGACTTATTATACTTCAAAACATGAAACAAAATATATAAGTCCCTATCATGGTTGTGACTGAGCTAAGAAATGTTTGAAAAATAGAGATGTTAGGTCCCGGAAAATGCACTTCTTGTACTTCGAAATATGACCAGCTTTATTGTTGGGGCTGAGCTAAGAAAATGTTTAAAACTAGAGCTGCAGGTCTTTAAAAAATTGCATTTTATACTTTGGAAACATCAGGCCTAGAGGCTTAAAATACGCAAGAAGCGTAGACCTTTTTCAGTCGGGGAAATAAGTTTATTCCTCCCAAGTGTATGCGTGCGTACCATCTGGACTTCCGAGTGGTGAGAAATTCATGACATACAGGACATTGCAAATGTAATAACTAGCTATAATAAGATGTTGGCTAAGCGAAAATGGCATGTTTTTTGTTTAGTAATGGATGAAAAATTTATTTTAGGTGCCCCACGGTACAGAAGGTTACTTGTAAATTAAAAAATTGGTGAACATACGAACTATAAACATAATTCGTTTTTGCTGTAGTGTAGCGTACGTCGACGCAGTACACGACGTAACCGTCGGTAAACTTCGCCTGGAAAATAACTACAGTACACATTTTGGTCCCTGGATGGAACATGATATCACGCGTCTCGACCCAACGTTGAACGATTCGTACAAAGGGATACCGCCAGACAAGTGCGTACCTAGCTATTGTTTAGTAGTAAGTTAGATCGCTGGCAATAATGCATGCATACGGTATTTATAAAGTGCATAATATCACTCTGACGTACTCTCACGGTCAATGAAACGTCGCGGTTTTCTAGGCGCTGAAGCTAGCTACGAAGTGAACGCGAACGCTTTTTACTGTATATTATATTCCCCGACAAAAAGTACCCGTGTTCCCTTCGGTAACCGTCGGTAAACTAAACATTTTGGTCCCTGGATGGAACTTGATATCACGCGTCTCGACCCAACGTTGAACGATTCGTACAAAGGGATACCGCCAGACAAGTGCGTACCTAGCTAATGTTTAGTAGTAAGTTAGATCGCTGGCAACTATGAATGTGTTATGCGCGATTTGAACGATTTGCGCAATTTGAAATTGCGCAAAAAAAATCCTTGCGCAATTTGAATTGAAACATGTGTTTCAAATTGCGCAAGCAACGTATTAAATTGCGCAAGTAATCTGCAAATTGCGCAAGGTTTTTCGACAGATTGTGAAATCATGCACACCCATATTTTTATAGTAATTTCTAAGAATGATTCAAAATTAAAGATAAATATCGCATTTCCTTATTTAAGTAGTGCAAATATTGTTATAAGTTAGCATACCGTCGAAGAACCGACGAAGGAAAACGAAGCGGTGGTGTTCCACCAGGCGGGCGCGGCGCGGGCGGCCGGCTATACTACTCTAGCCTAGCTAGGGTCTGGACTACTGATACTGACTAGGTTACATGGCCTAGCTTAAACTAATATTAAAAACTTAATTTTTACATTTATTTTGATTTATTTCAAGTTACAGTGATAATATTATTTAATTGTAATAATAAATGTTATGTATTTATTATACACATGTTATCTTCGCATTTATTATGTTTTATTTTGAGTTATTTAGTTTTCAATAAATTATTAATATTATAATACCGATTGTCTGGTAGAATTTTGTTGCGCAATTTGAAAATTTACAGTTCGTTTTCAAATTGCGCAAAGGTGTCATATTGCGCAAGAACTATCTTGCGCAATTTACAAATTGTGCAGCGCAATTTAAAATTGCGCAAAGATTTCCTTGCGCAATTTGTAATTGCGCAATTTTAAATTGCGCAAGAATTCTTTGCGCAATTTCAAATTGCGCAAGGATTTTTTTGCGCAATTTCTAATTGCGCAAAACGTTCAAATCGCGCATAACAAATGCATAAAAGTGCATAATAGCCCTCTGACGTACTCTCACGGTCAATGGAACGTCGTGGTTTTCTAGGCGCTGAAGCTATATGAAGTGAACGGGAACGTTTTTAACTGTATAAAATTATTATATTCCCCGACAAGTACGGGGGGGGGGGGCTAGGTTCCCCGACGAGGGGGCTAGAGCCCCCGTAGCCCCCACCTCCCGCTGGCGCCACCACTGCGGGGAAGGCTTATTAAAATCCGAGCTGTTTAGAGAAATACTTCCCCCTCTTCATAAGCCAGCTCGGTCTCTCAGATTCAACCGCTTTCTAGAAGTACCTCATTGTAAAACCAGCAGACTTAGGTCGTCTCCAGTTCCCACCATGGTGGATATAATTAATAGGCACCACTAGCTCTTTTTTAGATATGTAATAAGTGAATGTTTTAAGGTTTTTTATTCATGTATGTTTTTAATTTTATGGTACGATATCTAATTTTAATAAGATGTTTCTATTTTTATAGCAATTTTAACTAATTTTTAGTCATTTGTAATACAATTCATTTCAGTCGATCCTTGACTGTCGTTTTGTAATATATTTTTATATACCGAATAAATAAATAAAATTACTTACGAAACCTGAAATGAGAATTTGTAAACTCGGACTGGGCATGTGCACACCATAAATCACGTCTGGAAGAAGAAAGTTAGATAAAAAAATCTGCTGATAAATTACTAGTCACTTCATTCACGTGAGATTTGATCTGCCCATGCACATTACACGAACTAATGACGTGACCAAATAGAGCATATCAGGTTATTTTACGTTACACAAATATTATTATTGTTAAATAACAAACAAAAATTTATTTCTGCTGATTTTTCTGGTATGAACAAAAAACGCCAAATAATTCTACCAGATGGTTGTTAATACATAAATAAACAAGAAATATTTCTCACAAAAAACGCTGCTCGCTTATTGAAAAATATTTTTTATTTCAAATGTTTTTGAATGTGTCATTTTATTGTCACATAATAGTTATTTTACCTGAAAAAAAATGTAATTTAAAGCAACAAATACTTAAATTGTCTGTCAGACAATGGTTTGGGGTTTCTTTTCTCTTTTTATATGTGAATAAATATTATTTTTTTGTTACAGAAGTGAATACTCAATTTTAGTCACTTTAGTTAATTTTATTGCTAAGGTCAAGTATGGGGGTCACTTCATCACCCTAGATATTTCAAGTGTGAAGTATCCTATTACAAACACAAACTTTTATGGACTGTTTTGATAATAATTCAATGAATATCTGACAGTGAATATACCAAAAATGCTTGGGATTTGTAATTTTAGCATGACTTGTCCTAATATACTCTTTTCCCAGACTTTTTTGGGTCTACTGTAGCAGCTGGAATCAATAAATTATAGTGGAGTTTCCATTTTCGCAAAACTGTCGTCCTTAGAACTATAACTGCTGCTTGCTTTAGCTTTTGATTGAGTAGTCCTAATGGGACGTAGCGGGCTAGAGCAGCAGCGTGAAAAGCCAGGGTAATAATAACAAACAAGGAGTACTGTGCCAAAGAAGACATAATAGGTCTACTGGTATATTTTGTTTACTGTAACTTAAATGGACTAGTGGACAAGTAAATAGAAGGTCATGTAGGTTAGCTCCGCCAAAATTGAATCAAAATCACTATTCCTGAACCATTGTCATCCGATCGCCGTGAAATAATCGACTTAAGATTCAACATATTACAATATTATAGGAAATGGCAGCCCGATCAACTCGTAAATCTAACTTACGTTTAACATTTGACCAAGCTGTTTCTGAAAGCCCTCCTACTGCATCTACTATCGATCCAGGTGAGGGCTTAACTGACCTTCGGCAGGAAATTCAAAAGCTCGCAGGAGAAATGCGAGGTAGGCTTGACGTACTACTTAAAAATCAAGATACATTATTACGAAGGATGGATAAGATGGAATCTATTCAAAAAGATATTGACAAATCTGTAGCTTATACTGCAGAATAAGTAAGTGATCTAAAAAAAAAAATGTTGATCTGACAAATAAATAGCAAATATTTCAACAGCAATGGATAATACTCTACAGTCATTACAACGTCTGGAGACACAAATCGTAAGTCTTTAACGTCATTCCCGTGGGTTTAACCTTAGATTTGGTGGTATTACAGAAGAAAAGGGTGAACAACCCCTGAAAAAATTCAAGATCTCATAACCAACAAACTAGGCTATCCCGACGCTGACATTGAGGCGGCTCACCGTACCGGAAAACCACCCAAAACATCAGCTGACAAACCGCGACATATAATCGGTCGTTTTGTCTACAGGTCAGATCGACGTATCGTGTTAAAGCGCACTTAAACTCAACTCAAGGAATGTGACACGTTCGTAATTGAGGACTTACCTGCTGCAGATATTGCCAAAAAGAAATCATACAGAAAAATAATGCAGAAAGCATATAACGAAGGTAAGAAACCAGTTTTTTTCGGAACGGAAATCTGTATATAAATGGAAGGTTGTATGGCCGAATTACACAACTTTGAATCATACTTCCTACAGGGAGTAATATTGGAGCGTTTATTATTGAGCTTTTCCCCAAATATATTTTGTTGACTAACTAACTATAGGCCTAATATAAACTTTTAATATTTTTGCTGTTTTCGTTCCGGTACATGCCGATCATGATTTACGTTCATAACAGTGTTCTCATCATGAAGACAGAAAACAACTACAGAATTTGCATAATTATATGCACATGTGTTATTTTTGAATACCTTACTATGTATGTTTAACATGTTCTCATTGTCGGTCGGTTTTACCGAGCGGCGTTAACTTGTTCCTTCTTTTTGGTCGTTTATTTTATGCAGTGTACTGGTATCATTTTATTATTTGTAGGTATAAAATCATTAACACTTGGGTATTTATATTTTTGGAATTGACTATATTATTATGTTATCATGTGATATGGTTTGTTCAGAGCAACTCATAATACAAAGAGCAACCCACCAGTTACTAATACTGTTACGAATTAAGTTTCAGAAATACCAATAATTGAAATCGACTAAATGAACTCAAATGTGATGTGTTTGAGTCTATTGCAAATTTTGTAGGAAACTTTGATCTAGATCCTGACCAAAATTTCTACAAAAACTGCACAAACGTTTCTAATTATTTTCTTTGTAATCAATTTGCATGTAAATTTAACACAGTAGATACTCAAACAAGTTTTTCTAGTATCCACTTTAATGCAATAAGTCTCGTAAAAAATTTAGATGCTATCATCTTTTCAATCAAATCTTACTAAATTAACATTGCTCCAAAAAAGAATAATACGTATCATAATTTCAAAATCTTCTTTTACAGCTTATACCGGTCCTCTATTTAAGAAACTTAATATAATGACACAAAGATATAAAATGTTTTGCCTCATTCGTTCCAAAACATACAAAATGTAAATAGTTTTAAAAAGATTGCAAAATATTATTTATTATCAAACAATACTTAGCGGCCTTATGTGTGTTTTTTTGTTAATATATTTACCTTTAGCAATATTGAAAATGTATTAATATGATTTATACTGCAATTAAAATGTACCGCTTTACGTTTTATTGTTATTTTCATTTCCATGTCTTATATATGTTTTGTTTGCCTTTGAATGTTTTGTTTTGGCGTCCCTGACACAAGCTTTTGCTTTTTTGGTGACGCCACCATTTTGGAAATAAATGTTGATTTTGATTGATTGATTGATTGATTGATAGTCCTGTTTACTGGTGCCTGGGATTTATTTATTATTATAACATAAAGTCTTGGGTTTAAATATCACTGAGCTGGTAGTTGGATTTCAGTAAAGAATTCGATTCAGCCGAGGTAGGTGTATCATTTATTTAAAGTTATACCAGTAGATCAGGGTAAGTTGTAAATAATGTGGAATTGTTCTATATATTTTTTATCGTTGTTACGATGCGTAATAATGCTATTTTGCCAAAACAGCTACGAAACTGAACGAAAGTGCCAAAAAACAGGATAAACTCAATATAAACTGTACCACTGACAATGATGATACTGAGTGTTTTTACCAACTTTTACATCCAATCATCTACAATAAAATGATTGAAAATAATTTAAATAGATGGTATATGATTAGACATTTACCGTATAAATTTATCTTTTGCGATCATGTTATTTTTGTCGGTGTCTTTTATTATCGATTTTATTTTAAAATATCATTAAATTTAACATTTAAAAAATGAATGTAAAGAAAGCGTTACGTGGAAATGTTGCGTTGTGTTTCCAGTATACCTTTCGGCATAATACTGTACCGTACTCAGAAAAGAAAATTTAAATATTCCACCCTTAAAGTATGGATGTAGATATTGGTAGGGCCTATATGATTTTTTAAAATAAATATTGCAGCAGTATGGAGGACCTCGGCTGGGACGCCGAGTTGACAATTAAGATTTTAAGACGACAGAAAGAACTTATGTTTGCATCTGAAACATTGAAATCTTGTGAAGAACGTTTAGATTTCAAAGAAAGTGACGTGCTAGTGCATTATCAGGTAATCATTTAATAAAAGCCTAACCAAAATGTTTCCTTTCCTTGCATTACTGATGAAGACGAGACAGTCTCGAGTTTGTAACTTTATTCCAGTTTGGAAAAATGGTGTACCACACAATTTAATATTATTATTATCTGTTTATTCACCTTTCAAAACCCTTGCAATTTCGTGAACCCACCATTTCGTTTTATCTGATTTCTAACCATAGGAAATAAAGAAAGAGGTTGATAATCAGGTACTGAGTGAATTGGGCATTAAGGTACCGTCTGATTTTTCTGGTATTATGCCTTATGTTGACGCAAACTTTTCCAATAACCAAGAGGTGTGTACAGCGTGATCGTTTTATTTTATCCACATATATGTCTTGTTTAAACGTGTTAATCATCACAGTTAATGATATCAGCATTAATTCACATTGCTACCATGCATACTTCCTAATATACGCATTGTTCACGTAATTTATTATAATTTAATTTAATTAATAAATTATTTAAAATATATGAAATAATAGTCTGATATCTGATTTTAGGTTAAAGAAGTATTGAGGTACAGGAATTACACAGAACTTGGTAAAGATGTTTTAACAGTTGGAGGAACATACCCAGATGTTGACTTGTTTTCAGTTGAAACACATGACAAATACCCGCTTTCAAGC
This sequence comes from Antedon mediterranea, assembly GCF_964355755.1. Classification (NCBI taxonomy): domain Eukaryota; kingdom Metazoa; phylum Echinodermata; class Crinoidea; order Comatulida; family Antedonidae; genus Antedon; species Antedon mediterranea. The sequence goes on from NC_092676.1 coordinate 16,215,257, forward strand.
CTTCATCTTCACAAGGAACGCCCTTTTCTCATCGTTACATCATCAGCATCCTGACCTCCGTTTCAGGTGCAGTGTTTGTAATTTTGCGGCTTACAGGATTAAGTGGGCGTTTATTCATAAATATAATTTGAAGAGAAGTTGTAATTTTTTATATTTTCTGAAACAGTCTTTTTGTTTTGGCAGTATGTACACGATCGACTGCATAATTGTTATTCTATTTTATTAAGTTTAAAGTTCAAGTACCACTTTTATTGAAATATAAGAGATATGAACTGTTTCAATGAGATGAAAATAAACTTTAAAAAAATGAGTTGGTCTCTAATGGGTGAATAAAAATAATATTAGCCTATCTAATACTTTTCTTTATTTATTAAGAGAATTCATAAGAACAAAATGTGATCAGCCTGAACGTCTAAGCTGGATTTAACTTTAAACTGCTGATAGTACAAAATGATAATTTTTTTTTTAACGTATGCCGCTCTATCGTTTTAACGTTTGCAAAATGTAACTTTCTTCTGTTTGTATATCTATAGGCAATCGGGAAAGGTGGTGGTCTTTCTAGATTGTTCGATGACTATAAAGATAAGGTAGATTTCTTGTGTATATACCAATCAGAAGCACATCCTACGGAGCAATGGAGCTTAGGCCCTGTACACAACAGTATTTCACAACATACTACGATAGATGAACGAAAACAAGCTGCTATGTATGTTGGATATTTTTCATGTTCTGTATTGTGCATACTTAACAATTATTTTATCTTTTCCATTTTTACGTGTCACCTCTACTGTAAGTGAACCTACTGATAAACCGATTGACTGAACACACAACTGACACTAAACAACTAAGCATGACTGCCACTGAACCAAACTACCTCTGACTAACTAAATATGGAAGATTAACAGTAAACGTAACTAACAGACAATACATTCAAATAATACTACTAAACCAACAGCGACTGACATTAAACTAGGTCTAACCGTGACTGACACTACGCATAATACAGTGACTGTAAGCTAGGTCAAAAGTGACTGACATTAAACTAGGTCAAAAGTGACTGACATTAAACTAGGCCTAACAGTGACTTACACTAAACTGGCCAAACAGTATTCTGAGAATAAACTCCAAATGACCATAAATCGAATTGACATACACCTTGATCATCGTCGACACAGCAGTTAAATTTTAATAAAATATCATTGATTTTTTCTTTGAATAAAGGAATTTGATGATTTTTTTCCTCTTTTGTGGCGTTCACCACTACTTTTATTCATATTAACTTCAAAAAGATAAATACATAATTTCAATGTATCTGATATCATATTCATTGTTATTTTTATATATCTATAGGAACTTGATCAAAGTTGATGAACAACATTACTCAGTTTTTACAAGTGATCCCTTCTCTAATACACAACTTCGTCTGGTGTGTGATAATATGGATAATCAATTCAAATATACATTCAATGCTCATCCAGATAGAATATACCTGATACAAGGAAAGAAGTTAATGTATATTGGTAGAAACATAATATCACAAATGAAAGAACCAATGAAATTAATGACAGACGAAGCCCACCAGATACTTGAACAGATTTTCAAATAAGCTATCTTAATTGATTTCATATTTAATATAATGAATATTTCATATTAACTTGTGGGGTTATGTCTAATGTTTTAGTTTTAAAGATTGTATAAAAAATGTTGTAAGCATCAGAAATCTTTCCAATACAAATGTGATGTTGCAATGAGTGACTCGGTGCTGTCTAATAATTTCATTGCATTGTATATTGGTAATTACTATCTATTTAATTGGCGCATGCAAATATTCGGGGTTTAAATGTAAAATATTGTATTATACATTAGTATGTTCCAAACATAACAATAGCGTAAAAGAACATTATGATGACGATTATGAAACTGTATTATTTTACAACTTAACCGTTTGATGTTTATTGTCTTGATGCGCTATTGTTCTATTTTTAAAATAAATGTTTACTCAATTATTTAATCTAAACAACCATGTGCATGTTCATTTATGCTTTTCACACATTTATTTATTACAGTAATTTAATGATCATAGGAATGAATACTGAATCAAGCATGATGATGCTTTGTAGGTACCAATAATGAGTCGATGCTTGGGTGGTTTAATGAGGATGATTGTTTTAGAAAGTTTAGTACTACTGTATACATTATAACACATCCGAGTGTATCCTTGTCTTTTGATTGGTTAATTTCGCATCACGTGCCGTTCAGTATTTAGGTCTATTGCACGGTAAAGTTCTATTCAACGGTTCTATTACACAACAACAGTGGGAACCCTATCAGTAACAGAATGGATTAAAAATATATGAAACAATTGAATAAGTGATATCAAAATATTATATGGAACGCAAGAGTCTGGTGGCTGCAATGTACGTCATCTATAACTTCTACTCCGTGTCCAAAATGGGATCATTTCGTCTTGCCTCCAGCCTATCCTTCGACATTAATTTAAGATTGAGATGGCGGATTGATTTAGTTTTCTATAAAGCGATGTGTTACAAAACAGATAATAAATACTGTGTATTAGTTAAATATCCGCAATTCCACCTTGTCGTGAGCGAGCATCTTCCATCCACTAATAATATGTCTTACAGTTTCAGTAGAGTCTCCACACAATCTACATAACGGTGTTTCTAATCTATATTGTATTTTTATCGCATTCGTTCTTAAAGCTTGTTTTTGAGCAGCTAGTATCAATCCTTCTATCTCCTTCTTCAAAAAACCATTCCTAAGCCATCTCCAAGAATATCCATGTAGGGCTTTCTCTTTCCAGCCCTTGGTTTTCTCCTCTTGCCACCTCTTCTGCTAATCTATAAGATTTCCTTTTTCGTCTAACACCTTCTCATTTAAAGCAAATTGCAGCATCCTCTGTAGTATTTTTACTCTACTCACTATGTCGGTCGGAGGGTCGGATGGTTGGTCGGTCGGTTAGTTGGTCGGTAACTAACTCAAATTTGAGCACGCGACTGCAGCCATGTATATGGCCTTGTTATCAGAAGGGTATATTTTAAAAGGGTTAATTAACGACTCCCACTGTGCTTCTTTGCTGTTGAAAAATAAGTTGGGTTATTAACAATTATCAATGCGTATTTATATTTTGTCGTCAGTCGTTAGTTGTTCTAGTGTAAAGAGGGAATTTAATCTGGAATCAGGAGACTTAAGTTCCGAACCAATAGTGTGTATTTTTATTGCGTACAGTATGTACTATTTTTTGATGTTGAGTCTTATGTTTGTAAGGCCTACAAAATAAAATTAGCCTTATTTCAATTAACAAAAATTTATTGAAATCATAAAAAATAAATAAAACAAAATAGAGAATACAAGGAACCAAAAACAATGTTAATAATAATTAGAACAGATTACAAAATATCGACGCCAGTCTTCCTTTTATTTTTAGCGTTGATTTTCAATTGTAAAAGAAATAACACAAGGATCTTTATCAATAGGCCTATTTGTCAAATAAATATAATACACATAGTTAAACTATACATGCTTTTACACAAACCTTTAATCGCTTTTTAAAATACTTTATTATATTGTTTTATTTTTAAAAGATTTCTAAAGACAAAAAACAACACAAACGCATAACAATTGTTATAAGCAAGCAATAACTATGCAAATAATAATTTAAAAAAATATATCGCATACATTTACTTTACCATATTGTAAACACATGCATTTCAATTTCAAAATGTTATTTATATTAAGTTACACTCTAATAATAAAATTTCATAGTCTCACTGTTCATGTTATAATAGGAGTGAGTGAGTGCCATGGTTCTGGTGGTAGAAAGAGTCTTCTCGGATAAGGACTATAAACCGTAGGTCCAGTGTACACATCTAGTTCGTGTGCACTTTAAAGAACCTAGTACATCTTTCGAGACGAGTAGGGGGTTACCCCGGTGTATTAGTACATCACGCCACTGATCACCAACTGGGCCCTCTGGGAGACCAGTCCTTGACTGAAGAGGTTACCCAGTATAAATATATATTTCAATCAATCAATCAATCAATCAATTTCAATCTAGCAAAGATCTGTACTTTGAACAGTACTATGGTGCTGGTATAATATTTGATCACTATAGTATTAACTAACCGAGGTAAGTAATTTTTTTCTTTTGCCTTTTCTTTTTATTTTTTTATGTCATAGAAACCGAATAAACAAACTAAAAAAAAACAGTATGTAAGGCTACCACCGTACGTTAAGATAAACCCTGTTTTTTTTCTTTTAAACCTTTGTTACTCAACGTCGGTAAAGGGTTTTAATTGTGCTATATATTCACACAAACATTACTTTACAAGTGTACCTTCGCCAAGTGCAAGCCTTTGAACCATTATTATTTACCTCCGCCAAGGAGGTATTGTAGTCGATCGCATGTGTTTGTCTGTTTGTTACTTGGGAAAATAACATGTTGCCAAGTATAGTACTTTATTTGCTTATTAGCGTGTAGTAGTACTTTCTTTGTTTGTATGTATATTATATGTTTGTTTGTATGTTTGTTGGTTAGCACGATAGCGCTTACAATTTTCAAGTTATCATTCTGAATTTTTTGGTGTAGATAAGTATATACTTACAGACCATGCCTATTGAAATTCAAGAAAATCGGTTTATTAATAACTTCAAAAATAAATTAACTAGTGTTAAAAGATAAACAGAGCAGTCTTCAAGTAACAAGTAAAGTGAAATTGCATTTTCCCGATAACTACTTGTTCAAAAAATCGAATATTTTTATACAAGAGGCAAGAATTATAATTTTTGATCTGTAATTTTAAAACATAATTTGATTTAATGTACAGGTTTTTTTTTATAGGAGTAGTTTAAAAAAAACCTATTTCTTTTAAAATTCAACCGCTTGTTTTTCACGTTGCTGCTCAATTGTTAGTCAAATGAGACTATTGTTAGTTGATAATTAGTTTTTTTAGTTCCAGAACATGCATATTGTTTTTCAGGAAAATTGATATATTGGTCATGTCACAAAAGCTTATCTTTCATACGATGTATTAAATAGCATTATCATAACAGCAACATGGAGGACCTCGGCTGGGACGCCGAGTTCACCATCAACATTTTAAGACGACAGAAAGAACTTATGTATGCATCTGAAACAATGAAATCGTTTAAAGACCGCTTAGATTTCAAAGAACATGACGTGTTAGTGCATCTTCAGGTAATTATTTTAAAACATCTTTACCAAAGTCATCTATCCTGTTTAAAAAGCACATAATTAGAACATGCCTATTTATAAAATCAAAAGGTTGTATTTTATCTGGAAATATTAATTGGTAGTTTTATTTATACTGAAAATTATTAAATAAATGCGGTTAAAAATCGAATTTTGATTTGCTTAATATAGGCCTATAGCTTCTGTATGCCCTTTTTGAAGAAACAGTTAAATAGAGCTATTTTTGCCTGAAACGTCTTATAAACGTCATTACTTCTATTTGGGCATAGGTACGGTACGGTACACTGTAAATGTGTACAGGTGAATGTCCTTACAAAGATAGGCTGACATGATATATTTCTTATTTCTAGAACTTAATCTGGTCATTGCAGACAAACAAAAAATTTTTGTCTGTAAGCTATCTGAAATGTTTTATTTGCATTATGATAAATGAAATATTTCTAACCTGTTGCCTATAGGCTATATGATAATAATAATGCGATTAGGCCTACTGTTTTCATCTAAATAAACCGGGTATCTGACACTACGTGAAAATATTTATTGGCATAGAGAAGATATAAGTACGTTTTAAATATCTAACCCTCTTGCCTATATTATTACTACTGGGAAGTTAATCTTGTTTCCATTAGCGAGCCTATTGGTACATATGGTTGCGATTTTTTCACAAAAAGTTAATGTAAATATACCCATGCGCATTATTACATTTTATTCGCGCGAATAAATTCGCTTATTGGAAAATAGATGTTCTTTTTTGTTTTTATTATCATTTGTAACAAGACCCTATCATATTATAGTGTATCAATATTTTATTAAACATTTTCATGCCATCACCATTGAGTATTTTATATATTTATTTATCTAATCGAAGAAAATTAAAGGAGAGATTGATTATCAAGTACTGGACGAATTTGGTGTAAAGGTACCATCTGATTTTCCTGGTATTTTGGCTTACGTTGACGCAAAATTTTCCAAGAACCAAGTGGTAGGTAGTAAAATTTGAAGCATGACTTAACTTTCGTTTAAACGTGTAGATCATCGAAATCATCAGCATAATGCCGTAACTTCATTGTGTTTTTCCTTTTGAGGTAATCATAAAATCATAACTGCAGCGTCATAGTCATCGGAATGATCTCGGGCATAGGTACGATACGGTACACTGTAAATGTGTACAGGTGAATGTTCTTACAAAAATAGGCTGACAACATATTTCTTATCTCCAGAACCTAATCTGGTCATTGCAGACAAACAAGAAAAATGTTGTCTGTAAGCTATCTAACATCCACTGAAATGGTTTATTTGCATTATGATAGGCCTAAATGTTATATTTCTGACCTATATAAGATAATAATAATGACTTAACTTTAATTTAAACGTGTAGATCATCAAAATCATCACCATAATGCCGTTAACTTCATCGTGTTTTTCCTTTTGAGGTTAATCATATCATCATATATAACTGCAGCGTCATAATTTTTGGAATGATCTTATTTGTTCGACAATATCATGCTACTCAGACGAGTTATATACTCGCCGTACACATTCTGACTGATTTTCTGACAACTTTCATAAAATGTAATAAGGCCCAAGTAATGCTCTATCTGTTTATTACCTATTTACCTGGGTAAGTTATTGATCTACACACAAATTAACGATAATTTACAATTAATTACAATTTACATAATATAATATAATTACAAATAGCAGGCCTACATAAATATTCGGTTTCACTCCTGAAGACTTAAATATGTGAACATCTTGTGTATTTGCTTGTGAACGAATTATTACCTTAGAGTTGGCAATTAAACTTAATTTACATTAGGTTATGGAAGAACTCAGGTACAGGAGTTTCACTGAAATCGACCAAGATGTTTTAACAATTGGAGGAACATACCCGGATGTCGAATTGGTCTCAGTTGAAACACATGACAAATACCCACTTTCAAGTCTTCATATCCACAAGGAACGCCCTTTTCTCATCGTAACCTCATCAGCATCCTGACCACCGTTTCAGGTAATTGTAGGCCTACAATTAGCGGTTTCTACTAATGGAAATCTGATACGGTACAAAATAAACACTTTCTGAGTGTTCTGCATCAAATCTATATCAACGATCAACATCATCGTAATTTAATAGATAACTTAAACAAACTAAATATCAACAATGTTTCTTTTTAACCGTTTCTGCATGCAATATACAGTTTTGCCAGTAGGTCAGTTTTACTATTTTATACCAGTAATATTCTCAGAATATAAAAAGTACTAAAAAGAAAGCAAGAGGCAAGAACACTGTCTCTTTGTATTATATCGGCATTTATATTTAGAAATATGTGTTATGCTTAATGGTACTGTTATTTACTTCGGCCTTATTGTTGATTTTAGTGAGGACCCGGTATAATGTTGAAACAATATTTTGTTTGTATAATTTAACTTGTTGTTTATTTATTACAGGCAATCGTGAAAGGTGGTGGTCTTTCTAGATTGTTCGATGACTATAAAGATAAGGTAGATTTCTTGTGTATATACCAAACAGAAGCACATCCTAAAGAACTATGGAACTTGGCATCCGTACTTAGTAGTATCCCACAACATAGCACGATTGATGAAAGAAAACAAGCAGCTATGTAGGTTGAACAATTTTCTTTGAAAACTTTAAATTGTGAATATTCGCAAATTATTGTCTACCGCTTATCAAATTATAAATAAAAATTCGGTAATAGTATTGACTAGATGGTGCTGACAATAACCATCCACAAAAACAAATAAGTGGTCTACAAACAATAAACAGCACTGTCAATTACTGACTACGAAACTCCCTACTGGACTTTATTTAAACTAAACCTAACTCACTAAGCCTACTATTAAGCAAAACTGACACCAAACCCAGTCTACTAGTACTAAATACCATGCTGGCAATAAAGACGACCCAACGAATCCAACTGACCGACTTTAACTAAACACAATTGATTGATTGTTTCTATTTCATCATGATTAAAAATAAAACTTGGATATTTTCATATACAATCTTCTTTATCTATAAAAGGAATTTGATCAAAATGGATGAACAGCTTTACTCAGTTTTTACAAGTGATCCCTTCTCTAATACACAACTTCGTCTGGTGTGTGATAATATGGATAATCAATTCAAAACTACTTTCAATGCATTCCCAGATAGAATATTTCTAATACAAGGAGAGAAGTTAACGTATATTGGTAGAAACATAATGTCACAGATGAAACAACCAATGAAATTAATGACAGATGAAGCCCGTCAAGTACTTGATAAGATTTTTGAATAAATATATAATAAATGGCAGCATTTAGCAGCACTGTAGTGTAATAGTTGTTAGTATAGTAATGAATACAAAATAAAAGAAAATAAATAACACTGTATCATCAGGTCGATAAAACGTGTCGAATATGACTCACTATGATATATATAATATTAAAATAGATTTGGATTTAACGAAGATATAAAACAAAATTGTGTATTAATATATTAACTATGCTATAGATTCATTCACTAGCTGCGTCTTATAGGAATTGAAATATACTGACATTATAGTTCCAAATATAACAATAACGTAAAAGAACATTATGACGACGATTATGAAAATGTATTATTGTACAACTTAACCGTTTGATGTTTTTTGTCTTGATGCGCTACTGTTCTATTTTGAAAATAAATGTTAACGCTATAACGTTTGTGTATATTGAATACCTTGACTTTTAAGTAGAATAAAAAAAAGCAACAGTAAACATAGGCCTACGATAATAATATTATGATTCTCTGTGCTGTATATCCACATATGACAGTATTCGTCTAGTATCATGGCAAATTCCATGATACAGTATCGAATATCGGCTAATGAATGTTACATGCTTAGAGGATTAAACGGGAGTAGAACAACAATAAATAGATGTCTTAATAAATACATATGTATGTATGTATACATTAATGCATGACTTCGAAGCCCGGAACATTAGACGTAATAAGATGTACAGTATGCTGACCCTGGCTGTTGTATTACTCATCAAGTGAGAATCTCTGAAACGTGCTTTACTTTGGCTAAAACATTTTGATAATTATTCGGCGTTGTCTGACCAATAGACAATTTCACAAACCACGTGACCAGCTAAATAAATGACGTCCTCCTCTTCTGAATTTAGTAATCGTTGAAATCTCTCTTCGCCGTCATCACGAACAACGAGATCTTCTTCTCAACCACTCCCTAATACACCTAATCCACAACATCTACAGCTTAAAATGGTAAGTTTTTCTTTTTTTTCCTTATATTTATTTATATGATTTTCAATTAATTTTTTGAGAATCAAGATAAGATAGAATATGATTCGTATGGACATTGGAAACATGTTTAATGTTTAATATTGTTTTGTAACGGCATTACTATGAATGCTTTCAAATACTAATAATTATCAAAAAACTGATTACATTATTTTCAAAACTATTTTTAAATTTGCGACCAGCTTCTGATTTGTGTAATAAGGTTCTTCATTACTGTTTTATATTTAGAAAATGGTTTGTTTCCGAGTTTTTAATGTTTGTTTGTGTAAGTTTCATTATTTAAATATGATAGATAATCTTTATTAAGAGAACCAAGTCGGTAACTTTTGGTATTTAATAGACAAGTTATAAATCTGAAACGTTTTGTTTTACGCATTTGTATATTATGTATCAGTAAAACTGAACCAGTTTTTAAAAATAATATTTTTTTTTTTTGAAATAAAAAAAAAATATAATAATAATCCACATAATCTTTGAAAAGAAATTTTTAACGTTATTCATTTTTAAAATTGAGCAGTATTTCTATTTAGGCCTAAGGACCACCATTCACCTTGTTAAAATATTGATATCTGAGGTAAAAAAAATTACCATTTCAAAATTGTATTCATATGATATTAACGAGCTTTTATCCACCTTAAAAACAGAATAAAATTACAAGAGCATTGTTATCCTTTATTCACAGCGTGAATGTATATCAATCCACGTTGGTCAAGCAGGTGTACAAATTGGCAATGCATGTTGGGAGTTGTACTGTCTTGAACATGGTATACAACCTAATGGTCAATTACCTACAGAAAAAGCTATAGGGGGTGGGGATGATTCGTACAACACGTTCTTCAGTGAGACGGGCGCCGGTAAACACGTACCTAGAGCGATATTTGTGGATTTGGAACCAACAGTTGTAGGTAAGGTAGCTTCAATTCATCAAAATCATTATCATCACCATCATCACCTTCATCATCATCATCATTATCATCATTAACATCATCATCATCATCATTTTCTTTTTTTCTTCTTTCCCCATCATCTTTAACAGCATAGTGATTACACAAACAGATGTGCAAATCTTACAACATACGAAATACAGTCATGCACACGATTTAATTTTCTTCCTAACATTCGGATATAATTAACATATTTTGTGCAAAAAAAAAACTGTCTCGAATGTTCAACATGAGTCATCGGCATTTGAATTCAAGAACGAACAAGATATTTAATGTTGCAAAGAGGCGTGATGGAACAGACCTAATTATAATACTTAATGAAGGTATAATCTGACACCGTCGTGATCTTAATGTTATCTCGTAATGATAGGTATTGCATTACTTCTATTAAAAATGTATAATAAATATAATAGATTTATTGCGGAATTCTGATAAAATACAATTTCGATATCAATTAACATTAAAAATAATGATAAAAAATTCAAAGATATTTGGTATACTTCTTTTGGTTTATAGAAAACATATTGCTTTTTAAAAGGACGCTTTTGAAACCTGAAAATAATACCGGTAATCTTTAAGAAAGGCACAAGAGTAAAATGTTTTGAATGTTAAAAAAAAATACTTAACCATTGTTATAAATGTGGGTGTATGCATTATGACGGGAATGTAACATTGGTATAAAGATATATTGTCTCCGAAAAACATGAAAAATGAAAATTAATACATTTGAATAGGCCATTTTGTAGCTTTAAGCACTGTCGTAGCAAAACCGAAAATAAATAATAATGTTTTCACATATAAAATGACAATTTAAACGGTTAAATTCAATAAAAATTTTCCCTTTCAATTACAGATTTTTCAGCTCAGGTAAATAATTGTTTGTTTTCGATCCAATTTTTGATCAGTGAATACCGGTAGCTATTATGTGACATTCAAATGGCATATTCTACAAAAATATTTAAAAAATTATAAAAGTTTTTCAAATGTAAACTTTTTATGTATTGAATGGAAAAAATAAAACCATGAGAAAGGGAAGGCTCAATACTGTAATATTAAAACATTTCAACTTTGAAAAGTGTAGATTAGGCATAAATAAAATACGGTAGATGTCCAGTCTGTTCAATAAATTTCTGCCTACAAATCAACTATACCATGTATTTTTTTTTTATAAATTCTGTTTTTTTTTTCGCTATTCATTATCTCGATTCGTTGTGTTAATCTCTGTCTACACTATCAAGCTTTAGAAACAAAATGCGAGGTGGCCATATATAGAAATGAATTCATAGCACAACCATATTTTTTTCTTTAAGCTTGGTTCCCACTAGAACGTAACGCACAAGGACGTAAACGCAACGCAAGCGTTTTAACCAATGACAAGCGAAGTTAAAAGACAGTTAGCAATCGCAAGCGAATAAGCCATCGCTTGTGATTGGTCAATTCACTTGCGTTGCGTTACGTCCTTGACCGACTCTTAAATTCTTGAACTTTGACTCTTGTTATATTGCACTGTGTATTGTGATATTTTGTATATTTTGTAAGATCATGTTAATCCAGACCTTTTTATTTGAATTTCCCCATGTGGGATAATTAAATAATTTTGAATTGAATTGAATTGAATAGCTATAATAATTATTGTCAAATGTTCGTCTGGATTGTCCAGTGTATCTATTCCTATTCATATTCTATCTGTTCCTACAATCAGTGCATAATAAGTTCCTACATAATTTGTGCTACGATGTTTACTTTGATTTCTATCTACCTTCTTCAACTCTTTCTTCCTTATTTTACTAGATGAGGTTCGTAATGGCGCTTACAGAGAACTATTTCATCCAGAACAATTAATGACAGGAAAAGAAGACGCAGCAAATAATTACGCCAGAGGACACTACACAATTGGTAAAGAGATGGTTGATCAGGTGTTGGATAAAATCAGAAAATTGGTACGTTAGTTAACTTAACTTTAAAAGGAAAAACTTTGAAGTTGTTTATTATACAGTATGTTCTTTTTAGTATGATGTTATTGCATTGTGTTTTCTTGACTACAGGCCGACCAATGTACAGGTCTTCAAGGGTTCTTGTTGTTTCATAGTTTTGGTGGAGGTACCGGTTCTGGATTTGCATCCCTTCTCATGGAACGTCTGTCAGTCGACTACGGCAAGAAGTCAAAACTTGAGTTTGCCATATACCCAGCACCGCAAGTATCCACGGCTGTCGTGGAACCTTACAACTCCGTCCTTACCACACACACCACCTTGGAACACTCTGACTGTGCGTTCATGGTTGACAACGAAGCTATTTACGATATTTGTAGAAGAAATCTTGACATCGAACGTCCAACCTACACAAATTTGAATCGGTTAATTGGTCAAATTGTCTCATCAATCACTGCTTCACTTCGCTTTGATGGAGCACTGAATGTCGATTTGACTGAATTCCAAACAAATTTAGTTCCTTACCCTCGTATTCACTTTCCTCTGGCTACATACGCGCCGGTAGTTTCTGCCGAGAAAGCTTATCATGAACAACTAAGTGTGTCCGAGATCACAAACGCTTGTTTTGAGCCAGTTAACCAAATGGTTAAATGCGACCCGCGTCACGGAAAGTACATGGCATGCTGTATGCTATATCGTGGTGACGTCGTACCAAAAGATGTCAATGCAGCCATTGCTACCATCAAGACAAAGAGAACCATCCAGTTTGTCGACTGGTGCCCAACTGGGTTTAAAGTCGGAATCAACTACCAACCACCGACAATTGTCCCTGGGGGTGATTTGGCTAAGGTTCAACGTGCCGTGTGTATGTTGAGTAACACCACAGCTATCGCCGAGGCATGGGCTCGTCTGGATCACAAGTTTGATTTGATGTATTCTAAGCGTGCCTTCGTACATTGGTACGTAGGTGAAGGTATGGAAGAAGGAGAATTCTCCGAGGCTCGTGAAGATTTGGCAGCGCTGGAGAAAGATTACGAAGAGGTCGGCGTGGATTCGGCAGACAATGAGGAGCAAGAGGGCGAAGCAGACGAATATTAAATGTGCTATTTTATGTCCAACTTCTTCCATAAAGGTTTGGTACCATCAGCAATGGTATTGCTTGTTAGGGGTTCAATCATGACAAAAACAACAGTATGAACAGTAGTATTGTTTAGTTTAACAAAAACATTTTATATTGCGAGCCAAAGAATAATAATTTGTATTGGATTGTTAATCTATCTATTTGCAAAGTTTATGTTACAAAGCATGAGATGTAAAGAATAAGAAAGCGATTTATTGTAACTGTGTTAAATGTTATAGAGAAGATAAATAATACTGAGAAAGGCCTGCTACACACTAGAACGATAACGATAAAAGATAAACATCCTCTTTTCTTAGATAAAACAAAAGAATTTAGAATAGTTTCGAACTATAATATAACAATTTATGCTGTCTTTGATATTAAATAAATTCAAAGTGCGATCGTATCGTCATGATATTAATGCTCTTACTAATAATTTTCATCAAAAGCTACATGAATGTTCATCCTAAAGTGAAAACTTTTTAGATTTTATCTATAGGAAATATGCATATTTATCTATATAATAGTCGATCGCTATCATCCTAGTGTAAATGGGCCTTGACGATTAAAGAAAATGTCTTAATTTATACATGGAGGAAATATCCTCCATGATTTATAGTACATTTGTCTTTTCGTCATGTCTTCCTTTCCATGTGTATGTAAAGTACTAGCATTAATCATTTTAAACCTCTTATTGCTGCTACTTGATGTTTTAAATTTTAATATTTTTCGGGTAAGAGGATTGTGTAGGCCTTGGCTAGTTTGAAGGTTAGGGCCTGGAATAACATGGAAAGAGACATTAATTAGGCCTATGTCTTCAAAACCAAAGCAGATTGTGTTTGCCAAGCATGTCTTCCCTTTACGGTAATAATGCAAATATTGAAGCTTATATAGAAGTAGTACTGTAGGTAATAATGATCAATCAAGTATTGATGACAACCGGTTTACCTAATGTGTTGTTGTATATTGTATTGTATACTGTTATATTAACTTGATAAAGCATTATATAGTCACTAATCAATCGAACAAAAACAGTATAGGCCATTATATCCTACCATGTTTAGCATTATGGGAATTTGTGCATTTACAAATTAATTAAACTTATGCTGGATATTGGATATTGCAATATTATAGGCCTAATTTTAAGAAATGTCTAGTAAATGTGTAAAAAATATAAATGTTCAACTTTTAAATGTTTGTGACGTTTTGAATAGAAAATCTGGATTAGCAGCGCCTTAAAAAGCTTTCTCAACTAGAAATAATAAATACATTGAGCATAATACTTGTATGGTTTTATATCAGTTGATTTTCAAGTGATGTCATAATATTCTGATGTTTCAAACCAGGGAATCATTTTGAATTTCCTAGATCCGCCAAATATTACCAGTATTAAGCATGTTATCATCACGACTAAAACAACGCAAATTGTTTCTCTTTGACACGATTGACGATCACGGCGGTTGAAATTAGTATTAGTTAATTAATTATTATTAATTATTATGTTCATTATTAATTAGGCCTGGGATGTTTAATACGTTATTCTACAGACTAAGTGGGGTGTGTGACGTAAACAACCTCATGGTAACTTTTGACCAATAGCTAAGCAGTAGATTACACATGCGCATTACATTTAAAGACTCCCGGAGGAGAGAGAGAGATGATAGAGAGACTATGAGGGGCGCGGCTGCGGCGAGGCCGTGTGACGTGTGTAAAAGTTAAGTGTTGTTTGTGGATCGTATCGGAGCAAGCGAGGTAGGCCTAGCAAGGATAAAAAAAAAAGAGAATTGAAAACATAGAAAGATCCATTGAAAACTAGAAAAATATGTCCTGTCCTTGGAGGCAAGTTTCATGGAGGAGATTACCGGCCTTTCCAGGAAACTCATCAACAGTATCACTTCGTAGAAGTGCCGGTTGTCAAAGGAAAAGTCCTGCAAAATCAGTACAATGTTCAGTGCCAGAGTTGCGTGAAGGTACCGCCGTAGTAGTCTAGACCTAGGCTAGGGCCTAGGCCTAGGCCTTCTATCCAGGCTAGCTAGGCCTACCAAACAACAATAGCAAGTAGTAGGCCCTATTTACTATTACACCACATTTTTTCGAGCTTAACCAATTTAAAAACATTCACTAAAAATATAAAAATAATACTTAGGCCTAGGCTAGGTCCTAGCCTCTAGGAGGCCTACCTAGGCCTAGTAGTAGTAGGGCCAGGCCTAGTAGAGCCTAGAGGCTAGGCCCTAGCTATCCTAGGCCTAGGCATAAATAGGTAACGTGGAGATCTGTTTCAAAGGGTGAGGGGGACAAATAAAAGATCAAGTACTTATAATTATTTTTTTTCTAGTGGCCAGAGGCCAGGAAAAGATCTTTCAATTCCAAGGAAGGATCTGCGCCGTTAGCCATTGGCATTGCCATTAGTTAGGCCTAGGCTAGGCCTAGCCTCGATAATAATAGTATGTGCCTAACCTAAGGGCTATAGCCTATAGTAATATTTTAAGTCACATTCTCTTTTTCTATGTTGCTATGTTTTCTAAGTGACAATTGAAGAAAATGTAACACCTCAAGCAATAAAGGAATACTTGTTACATCATCCTTGGCTGGTTAGAGAATTTGTTGAAGAGAAAGTTACCGCAGAAGAAGTACAACAATGGTTGATTAAGAAACAACCTAATAATTTAGAAGAGCCTTGTGAAGGTACAGTACATTTTAGATTATAAAATGTGTTAGACATTTTCAATTTAAGTATAGCATCACTGTACAATCTTTACATTGTATGGATCATTATTTTGAAAAGTGATTTTTATTGCAAATATAATCTTCTATTAGGTCTTAAGCTCTGTCAACACTATCTATCAACTAGTTTGACAAAACAGTGTGATGTGCCCAAATATGGTAGTGATATAACTTCATAATGTCCATATATGGTCACATCACATTTTTTTTGTCACATAGTTTGATGGTGTAGACAGAGCCTAAATGAGACCCAAAGGAATATCATACAGTGTATACATTATTATAACACACCTATTGTTGATATAAAGTTTGCGGTACACCAATATAATATACGTGGTATACCGCAAACTTTATATCAACATTTGATTTCGTCATGCAAACCTTCAAACAACACCTGATTGTATTCTTGCAATTTGATTGGTTAATTACTGTTGTGTGCGTCGCCTATAACTGTTCTAGTCCATGTCTAAAGTTGGAGCACTGCCTTTTTATTGGCCTACCGTAGGGTAGCTTCCTGATTCACAATGAATAAATTGAATAAAAGTAGGTGTGTTAATAATGTGATTTTAAGCACTTTGATGTTTTTGTGTAACCAAGTTTTTTCGAAAATCTCAAAATGGTCTAAAACCTCTCCAAATACGATTTAACTGTTATAAAAAAAATGAATGTTTTGTATTTGTTGAATGGAGAGAATATTTCATTCGATGACAAATTTACTGCTCTGCTCTACTGCTCATTTTTCCAACTCATGAAATATCCTCACCATCAATAAACCCAATAAATATTCATTTGTACTGTAGATTCATTTGTAAATGTAGATCATTAATATAATTGTTATTAATATTGTTATTGTTTGTAGGGAAATTGAAGAAAGTACCATCTGACATGAATCTATTTACACTTGGTAGTTCAAAGTGTGGTTTACCTTCTACTATGCTAAGTATGGTAAAGGATATAGAAGATAATGTAGAAATTGCAGAGAAATTGAACAAAGTGGCCAAAGTGATTGCTAAAGGTAAGATCCACTCTCTGTGGCATATCCGGAGCATTAGAATTTCGGGTACACAGAAAAATTTCCTTGAGAAAGTAGTAAAATATTCTGTTCTGAAACGAAAGTAATTTTAAATTGCCAAATTGCTCACCGAGCCTGGTTGTTTAGCTTTCAAAATATGGCACTTCCCTCCCCTTCAAATTTCTTATATACAATACATTTTAAATAAAGAGATGAAAGAAATTAGAAAAAACAATGAAGTTGGCTTTTGCTAATGTTATGTGTAAAAATCAACTAAAATAATCAATCACTTATTCATTACTTTTCAGTATTGGCAGAATAAGGCTACCTGTAGGGTGATTTATGGTTTATTACAAGTGCATCAAATCAGTTTAGAAAACAAACAATTTTGCCATGAATAATGTACAGAAGTAATCATGATGTTTTGCTTCATGTCAAAACTTAATCCATAAATAGAACATAGAAATAGAATATTTTCTATTACTTTGACATTTTGTTATTGTGATTCTAGGATGTAATGCAGATGTGTATACTCTATACCTTGTGAATTCTATGGGAAACGTAAGTTATAATATTTATGTATTTTGCAGTCAGGCTTGCTCTATGTGTGTGTGTGTAAGACTGAGAAGGAAACACAAATATAGATGATATAATGGTTTAGATAACTATTTATTCTGAAAAGTCCCGTGAGCACGGATCACGGCAAAATAGAAAATATACCCAATGCGGGATTAAGTGATTAAGTAGAAAATACTGGGATGCTACAAAAGTCAAAATAAAATAAAATAAAGTGGGAGGGTGGGTGGGAAAAGAATTAAACTTTAAGAACCTGAGCACAAGTGTGCGTTGCGGCTGGCAATGATTTAGAAAAGGTTGAAATGTTACTGGTATTATACAAATGTTTCATTACAAAGCATTATTCCTAGTATGCCTATAAAATCTCAATCTGAGTTTATTATACTTCTTTTACTTAAGCGTGGTTCCCACTAGCGACGCAACGCAGGGACGTAACGCAACGCAAGTGAATTGACCAATCACAAGCGATGGCTTATTCGCCGCTGTGATTGCTAACTGTCTATAACGTCGCTTGTCATTGGCTAAAACGCTTGCGTTGCGTTTACGTCCTTGCGTTACGTTCTAGTGGGAACCAAGCTTTAGAATTTTAAATTGAGATGTTATACAGCCCATCAACCATTGCACTTCTGCCTTAATACCGCTCAGACACTTTTGGAAGTTACTTAAATCAACCTCAGTAATTCTAATATATATTTTCAATTATAGATTTGGTGGGACTGCATAATGAAAAAATAAATGCTTTTGCTAATGTTTGACAATTACTGTTTGATTTTAAAATGCATTATCTTTGATTTTTTAGGACATTTTCTTTTGTAAAGAAAATAAAGAAGGAAAGTGAGTATGTCAAGGGAAATTAGTATTTCTTTTTAAATTATATATTATATTATTACTAATTAATTAAGATTTTGGTGGCTATTTGCTGGTTTTCTTATGGCAATTTAGTACAAAAACAAAAAAATGATCTGTATAATATACCTGTTTTCAATTAATATTGAATTGAACATTTAAAATTTATATAGATATAAAGTGTATTTAATCATGTATATTATTATAGGCCTATGCTTTACAACAGATTTTGATATTAACTGCATTCAACAGCAGCTCTTTTTGCAAATAATTTTAGCTTTAGCTCAGTACAGTGATATATTCTATTTGTGTTTTGTTTTATGACAGGATTGATCAGATTGTAAATGGTCCAATAGCGTATGGGCAGACAATCTCATCATATGTCGCATATAGCAAAGAAATAGTTATGGAATCTGATATATTAGGGGTATGTTAATGTATAGTCAGTGATTCACATCTAGATACATTAGATATTGAATTTCTGGTGTGTGTGTGTTTGTGTGCATAATAGTTTAAACAAAATAATATGATTTAATTGATTGATTCACTGAATAATAGGATGGTACTTGCTTACTCATTTACCAGTAACATTATACTATAAGAGGTCTATAACATTTAATGAATTAAATAACATTTAGTATAGGCCGACCCAAATATGGTAGTCTTGGCAATAATAATGTAGACCTGTACTGCTTCTGCATAATTTGCATGGGCTCATAAAAACCATTTATTTTTGCTTTATTTATGAACCATACAAGCATGCACATGATATCTTTGGGATAAAATTCATGTTTCTTCTATTCTAAACAGTAAAATGAAGAAACTAAAAATAATAAAATAATAAACAGTATTTAAATAGCGCCTAATGGATCACTGACCCCTCTAGGTGCTTTACATAGGACCTTAACTAATGGTAATAAACTATCCCCCGCCGGACACCATTCCGGTATTTCTTAGTCGAGGTTTCACACTTATGATCTCTATCATATTCAGTGTCTGTCCACAATTTGTAACATTTTATGCTATATAATAATACAGTATACAGTATGTTTCTACTAAGAGGACAAAAACTGATTAAATAGTGTGAATTATTAAAACAGGACTATAACACATCGTCACGTAATCACAAACTGTCAAACGGAAGCTTGCGACAAACAAGGGTGCAGCCATTTATTTTATTTCTATTGAGCAGTTTTTAGGTCAGACAACACAAAGCACTTATATATAATGTTAATATATATATTGTGGCTAATGATGATGTAGTGACTTTCTGCAGATACCAGTTAATTATTTTGGGTTGGATTTGGTTGTAGAAGCACACCAAAAAATTTTAAATTTCATACGCATCCAAAAGTGAGCACAAACTAGCCAATTACAGGATGGATAAACAATTTTATAATTTATGCTTATAAACTAAGTTTTATTTGAGGCTTAGGGAAAGAATCGTGAGTTTAACCCTGGCACTAGGTCAGGATTGAACCTTGGGTTTGAAAGGCAAGCACGTTATAACCACCAAGCTACAGCTCCACTACTCTACTACTTAATATTTTTTTTGGAATGCCATTTTAATGTCACATAATACTTAATAGTTATTCACCAAAATTGAATAAAAAAAAACCCCACAAATTATTTACATGAAAAAACTGTAAATTAAAGCAAAACAAAATAGTCAAATTGGCTGCCAGCCAATAGAAATACATAATAATAATAATAATAAAATAAATAACAAAATAAAATAAATTAATAACAAATAAATAAATAACATAATAAAATAAATGGCTGCACCTTCAATTGGTTGAATTTAACTGTTTATTTTGTCATTTTATAAGTGAAAATATTATTTCGGTTTTTTAATATATCTCATTTATTCATGTAAACTTTCTCAAATATTGTGTAGGATGAACGCTTCCCAATGGGTACTGGTATGGATGAATGTCAAACCAAATCATTTCTGGTCTTGCCTATCCTGCAGCCTGATGGAGAAATTATTGGTAAATATAATAGTCCTACTCATATTATTCTGAAGATCATACGAATGAGTGGATTATAGTCGCTATACTAGAAAGAAAGAACTATTGTTTAAAATTTTATAAAGCAATTTCTTTGTAAAGAAGGGAAGTGAAGGGTTTCTGATCTAATCAAATTCGAATAGATATTTTTGGTGAGGTTTAGATGATAATTATGAGTATTACAGTGGCATAACACAGTGGGCAAAGGCCCTTAGTTTACCACTCCGCTGGGTAGTTGCATTGGACTGCACATGCTCTAGAGCCCTTAAGCTCTGGGATCTCTGAGTGATCGAGTGCTTTGTTTTTAAGGGCCTGCTCTCTAGCTTTATGCAGCAAATCATAGTAAAACAAAACTAAACTTTTCTGTTTTGCTAGGAACCCTTTCACATAGAAAATGTAGTGACAAATTTTAACTGGTGTCTAGACTTACAATAGTGTAAGTGAGTGGCCGAGCGGTTAAGACAGTGGAACCGTAATCACGTAGCCATAACATCGGCAGGGGTTCGAGGCTCACTCACTCCATGGTTCTGGTGGTAGAACGAGTCTTCTCGGATAAGGACTATAAACCGTAGGTCCAGTGTGCACAACTTGCTCGTGTGCACTTTAAAGAACCTAGTACATCTTTCGAGATGAGTAGGGGGTTACCCCGGTGTATTAGTACATCACAGCCACTGATCACCAACTGGGCCCTCTGGGAGATCAGTCTTTGACTGAAGAGGTTACCCAGTATAAAGATAAAACAAACAAACAAAACAAACAAACAAACAATACTTACCATAATTTCTGTGTGACAATGCCTATAAGAATTAATATTGAAACTAAAATGACACTGACAACCAAGATTTGTTTTCACTATTCTAATTTCTATTAAATAATAATTTTAATTCACGCTCAACTAAACACCAAATACATTGCAAACAAAACAGTTTTTTTTTTATCATAGTTGGCAATAATCAGAGGTTTTACCTAACATATTTTTCATCGTAAATGAAAAATCGTTATGCAACAAATATATATGTCACTGTGTTTGATGATTCAGATTTTTAAATTTATTTTTTCCTTCAGGAGTTTTAGAGCTTTCACGCAATCAGAACAGTAAGATGTTCAGTGAAGAAAATAAACAGGTCAATTAATAATAAAGATCATTTAGTTGATGGAGAAAAAGTATTTTAAATTAATTTGTAGATTCCAAATAGTCTATAATAGCCGTTGATAGGTACTTTAGAATTTGGAGATCGAGACAATTCAAATGAGTTAAGACAAACAGGTATGAGTAATTTGAGGAATGATTTATTGATAGATGGAAAGAAAAATTGACCAATAGCATCGCATGATTAGCATGACTAATGCAAGATACAGCGCCCTGTACATACGATATTATTGCATAGTTTATCATCTTCTGCATTTTTATAATGTATCTCTCACTATATCATATATAATACTGTCACTGGGGTATAAAGCCACTAATAGAAATGTTAAACAAAAAATATTTAAACTGCTTTCCATTTAAAGCTGTTAGAAAACCTTGTCTACGAAAATGGGTGCAGTTGTACCAGAACCCCTAAATTGGTCCATCCCACCCTGACACTGTACACTTGCATAAAATATTTTAGTACAAATTTGGTTTCAATATAATATTATATATTAATAATATTCACAGTCAGTATGGCACTATTGTATAGTGTCAAAGTATGATATATCAACAATATGTTGCTGATGTGTTTAGTTAATAGTTAAATTTATTAACATTTATCAAACATAATTTCTTTTTTAAAAAATTTAGGTGGCGTGTATGTACCTTTCATGGGTCGGTATTGCTATACATAAAGTACAGGTAAGTTGACAAATCAGTGTCTCTTCATCATGGGTCGGTATTGCTATACATAAAGTACAGGTAAGTTGACAAATTAGTGTCTCTTCATCATGTCAAATTATTCTACTCCAGTTACTGCAGTAAATATTTTTTTTACTGCAGTAACATTATTTAATTTTGTTTGTATGTGCGGTAGAAATGTATGTGGTAGTCAAATGCAATAACAGTGTGTATTAAGCTATAAAAGCTTGCTATATAATTGCATAAACATTTTAAAGATTAAGAAAATGTTGCTAGAAGAATAATTTTGACATGGTTCCAACCACTGATAGAACATGTAAAATAAATTAAGATTTCTATTTTATCCCCAAATATATTCAGGTAATTCATTGTCAACTTTTAGATATAGCACAACCAATCAAAATTATTATTTAATAGTTAGCTGTTATTTTGTATTCAATGGATTTAGTTTCTCTTAATTAAAACATCAGCTTTTCATTAATTCAAATCTAATTGCTTAGCAAATTATGCAGCAGCTCTTCAAACTTTTACACTAATTGCCATAGGCTAAGCATTCCAAGTCAGTTTGCTTGAAATAAACAAAAACTATTTGCAATTCGGTTCAAATTCACTTCAGTTCATGATTAATGAAGTCTTTCATAATCTCAACATTTTACTGAAAATTATTAAAAAAGGAAAAATAAAAATCACTCGTATTTGACTTGAATTGAACATAAAATAGACTCTTTCATCTCATCATATCATCTTCCTTCACTGTGTATAGAACTTCATTTGAGCAAGCACATGGGTTGGTCACATTATGCAGCTAATCCTAATTTCTTTATATATTTTGACTTCCACTTTATTTTAAAAATTTAATTATTTAATTAATTAATTAATAGTCAGATCAATTCTTGAATCCGCTGTTGGACTCCACAGACTCATGGAGTAGATGATCTTCCAAAGATGGTGTCTGAAAGTTTTTGATAGGAGCATTGTAAAGCTGTCTGTACTGTACTATTTAATATTAAATATATTATTGCATGACCTACATAATCAAAAACGTTTACATTGGTTATTTATGTTGTTGTGCATGGTTATGAACAATCTGAGAATTAGTTTGTAGATTGAATAATGTAGTCTTTATTTAATGTATAAATGATTGATTTTAGGTATGCAAAGGCTTAGTAAAACAGCGAGAGTTCAACGACTTCTTACTTGAGGTCTCCAGGTAATTTAGTTTTAACTCAACTTAAAAGTTACGAGTCAGTGTTTTTTTTTAATTAATAAATACGTTAAAAGTAATGATTAAAATAAACTTCCTTCTATGGTATCTTGACATACTTTTTTATAATTGAATATAAAACGATGGGGTGGACAGGTACAGTTAAGGACCTGAAATCCATTATTATGCAACAAATATAAATGTATACATCAAAAATCTGAAATAATTATCATTTGTTTACAGGGTGATATTTGATGATATAGTTGCCACAGATAGTCTTACAGAACACATAATGGTATTGCATTAGGTTATTTATGAATATACCTAATTCAAACAATTATAATTTACCCTATAATTAATAAAATTAATTTAAAAGGCAAATATATATTTTGTTATATATCGTTCCTTGTAAATTTACAGGGAAAATTTTTTAATGAAATGAAATATACTTCATAAATAATATTATGCCAAATTTTAACTATACATACTTAAATATTATTATGCTACAATTTAACTTTGGTTATGTTAAACTTCCACACTTAAGGTGAATATATTAACTCAATAAAAAGACTGGATGTCTTAAATATTATTGTGCTCAATTAAATTGTGGTTGTTATTATTATTATTATTATTTGGTTATAAAAAAAAAAGATTTGTGGCTGGTTGGTGAATACTTAAATACAGCCTTAATTTTGTTAAGCTAGAAATAATTGCTCATTTTATGCACAGATGTTTACTAAGAGCTTGGTTAGTGCTGATCGTTGTGCTTTATTTCTATTGGATGAAGACAATGATGAACTTTATGTTGATCTCTTTGATGAAGGGTTGGAAATTGATGGGAAACCAGTCTTTGCAAGAAAGAACCAAATAAGGTAAAGCAACCATGCAAACCTTTTGAAAACGGTGAATAATATCATTTTAATACTGGCCAGAAAGAGATACTATAATTTAATTGTTAGTAATTTTATTGTAATAAAGTTTTATAAATATAAAGTTATTACTCAGGTCACTGCAAAACAAGTGACTAAAGCTATATAGATATAACTATAATAACCATAATATATGCTTTTTGAAATCATAATTGTGACCATTTTTGGCATCATGGCAGCGTCTGTTTTGGGTACTTTTCAGTGACAAATCCCAACACAGTTTTTAAAATTGGTCACAAAGATTAAAAGTCAAACTAAAAACAGTAAATTACATGGTAATACTTCATATTTTGTATATTTAGATTTTCTATTGAAAAGGGTATAGCAGGACATGTAGCTAGGACAGGTGAAGTGGTCAATATACCTGATGCTTACAGTGACTCAAGATTCAATAGGTCAGATGCCAATATCTTTGCCAGGATACTTTAACCATTATGAAAATAATATTTGAGTGTAGTGTACAAATAATTTAAGGGAAAATAGAACACTTTTCACCAAATGGAATTATTTGTTCCATTGCATAAATATAAAACACTCATTATTTTAATGAGAGGCTAGGCCAATGCCTAAACTTTAAAATGTTGGAACGTACTAATATTATATACAGACATTGTTTTGTTCTACAGAGAAGTGGACTTAAAAACAGGGTACACAACCAAGAACATTCTGTGTATGCCAATCCTGAGCCAAGGAACTGTCATAGGAGTGGTTCAAATGTTAAACAAGAAAGGCGCAGAAATGGCATTTAGTAGCACAGGTAAAATACTGTATGTCTACTACAAGAATCTTTCTCTAAACTCACACTAAAGTTGTAAATTCACTAGAACAAGTTCTGGTTGCCCAGTAAAGCTATTGCTTCACATAAAGTACTTTGGCTTTCTCTTTTATAAAGTCTTGCATGTTCTGTGAGTGAACATACTGTGTATTTTTTTATGGTGAAATTATTCGTAAAAAACATGCATAATTTTAACAAAAGCAGACAAAATCAAATAAAAGAGCAAATAACTTTTTTCTTTTTAGATGAATCCAATTTTCGTATGTTTGCAGTTTATTGTGCCTTAGCTTTGCACTATTCTAAGGTTAGTAAAGCCTGTTTTACACTAGGCAAATTTATTTGCACAGGTTGAAAACATCAGCTTATGCACATGCATATTCAACATTCTGTGTGTCAAACTCCCTTCTGCAACAAATTCTACTTTCTTGAGTTTTTTGCTTTCTAGCAAACTTATAGTAGTTCAAACAGTTTTTACTTTTTACAGAGGAAAAAATTGCAACCAATTTGCAGCTCATGAGGTGTCATATGTAAAGTATATGAATTGCTTATGGTTGTATTACTAGTACATTATACTAATTACAATTGCAGGTAAATTATTTTGCCTTTGTTTAGATCTATAGTACAATCCAGCAGTCAGATTGTATGCTGGCTGTTACTACTGAACAAGTAGCCTACCACATCACTGCAAGTACCTCACAACACAGTAGACTAATGGCCAGGCCTCTTCCAAAGGTTATTCCACCAGATGTCGATGAGTAAGAACTTATATGTACTGTACCTTCACATCTGAACTTTTAAAAGTTCTTATAATTTTCGAAATCTTCTTGCGATAGAGCTACTGTACAATGGTGTCAAACTGCAAATTAACTTTTACAAAACTGTTTTTTAACATGTAGGTTTCACTTTGATATCCGTCCATATACCAACATATTTCCAGAACTGTTCATCTACATGACATTTGAACTATTTGGAGAGGAAACATTTGACTTGCCAAGTCTTGCTAGGTTCATCTTGACTGTGAGAAACAGTTACCGACTGGTACCCTACCACAACTTTGAACATGCCTTCACTGTCACGCATTGTATGTACTGTCTCTTACATGTCACTCAAGGATTATTCTCGGAAATAGAGGTACTCAATTTTCATTATATTATTGTTTGTAACATAAAAGCTGGATAAAATGCTTTAAAAAATGCTCTAAAATCAAACAGAAAAACATTTATGTGAGTAGTGTTATGCTGTGGGGGTTGTCAATGGGTGCACTGACCTTTAAAAAATGAAGAAAATATTAAAAAAGCATGTGAAAATACAAAAAAGAAATTATCATTGTCATTAAAAACTACCTTTATATTTTAATACTTTTATTTTATTATTTAGACTATTTTAGGGGAAACATTTTGCTGTTTTTTCCCTCAATTATTATGTGTTTGAATGCTTTCATTTCAACCCATCATAGATTTCTCACTGTATGCCCCTGAATGTGTACGATTCTTGTTTATATACATTTTTACTTTGACAGATGCAATCACTATTCTTTGCCTGTATCTGTCATGATCTGGATCACAGAGGTTTCACCAACTCCTTCAACGTTAAGTTTGATACACCTCTGGCGAACTTGTATGCTACATCAACAATGGAGCAGCACCACTTCAATCAGACTGTATTCATTCTCCAGCTTGAAGGTCACAACATCTTTCAACATCTACCAAACAATGTCTACAAACAGGTACAACATCTAGAATTAGGAGACGATCTGCCACATTTGGCAAATGAGGAATGATTGCATTTGATTACCACTAATGTAATTTATACGTACATTTGTAGTGTTATACTGGACATTTCTGTGCTGTTGGCTTACCAGACTAGCAGCATAAATATTCTTTGTATAGCGCCATATTCGCAATAGCTGTTAACACAAAACTATTTTTGTATTCTTGTAATGCATTTTTAATTTTCATATTGTAATAGATGCTTGGTCATATAAGGCATAATATCTTAGCAACAGATCTAGCCATTCACTTTGACAACCAGAAAGAGCTGGCCAAAATATGTTTAACAGACAACTTGTGTATAAGCAATCCTAAGCATAGGTAGGTGGTGTAGTAGAGATCTCTATTCAGTGAGGACACCAGACAACTTGTGTATAAGCAATCCTAAGCATAGGTAGGTGGTGTAGTAGAGATCTCCATTCAGTGAGGACACCAGACAACTTGTGTATAAGCAATCCTAAGCATAGGTAGGTGGTGTAGTAGAGATCTCAATTCAGTGAGGACACTTTGTTGGTTGCCAATGGTGTCCTCTTAATTTGTTGGTTGCCAATGGTGTCCCCTCAATTTGTTGGTTGCCAATGGTGTCCTCTTAATTTGTTGGTTGCCAATGGTGTCCCCTCAATTTGTTGGTTGCCAATGGTGTCCTCTTAATTTGTTGGTTGCCAATGGTGTCCTCTTAATTTGTTGGTTGCCAATGGTGTCCCCTCAATTTGTTGGTTGCCAATGGTGTCCTCTTAATTTGTTGGTTGCCAATGGTTTCCCCTCAATTTGTTGGTTGCCAATGGTGTCCTCTTAATTTGTTGGTTGCCAGTGGTGTCCTCTTAATTTGTTGGTTGCCAATGGTGTCCCCTCAATTTGTTGGTTGCCTGTGGTGTCCTCTTAATTTGTTGGTTGCCAATGGTGTCCTCTTAATTTGTTGGTTGCCAATGGTGTCCTCTTAATTTGTTGGTTGCCAATGGTGTCCTCTTAATTTGTTGGTTGCCAATGGTGTCCTCTTAATTTGTTGGTTGCCAATGGTGTCCCCTCAATTTGTTGGTTGCCAATGGTGTCCCCTCAATTTGTTGGTTGCCAATGGTGTCCTCTTAATTTGTTGGTTGCCAATGGTGTCCTCTTAATTTGTTGGTTGCCAATGGTGTCCTCTTAATTTGTTGGTTGCCAATGGTGTCCTCTTAATTTGTTGGTTGCCAATGGTGTCCTCTTAATTTGTTGGTTGCCAATGGTGTCCTCTTAATTTGTTGGTTGCCAATGGTGTCCTCTTAATTTGTTGGTTGCCAATGGTGTCCTCTTAATTTGTTGGTTGCCAATGGTGTCCTCTTAATTTGTTGGTTGCCAATGGTGTCCTCTTAATTTGTTGGTTGCCAATGGTGTCCCCTCAATTTGTTGGTTGCCAATGGTGTCCTCTCAATTTGTTGGTTGCCAATGGTGTCCTCTTAATTTGTTGGTTGCCAATGGTGTCCTCTTAATTTGTTGGTTGCCAATGGTGTCCTCTTAATTTGTTGGTTGCCAATGGTGTCCTCTTAATTTGTTGGTTGCCAATGGTGTCCTCTTAATTTGTTGGTTGCCAATGGTGTCCTCTTAATTTGTTGGTTGCCAATGGTGTCCTCTTAATTTGTTGGTTGCCAATGGTGTCCTCTTAATTTGTTGGTTGCCAATGGTGTCCTCTTAATTTGTTGGTTGCCAATGGTGTCCTCTTAATTTGTTGGTTGCCAATGGTGTCCTCTTAATTTGTTGGTTGCCAATGGTGTCCTCTTAATTTGTTGGTTGCCAGTGGTGTCCTCTTAATTTGTTGGTTGCCAGTGGTGTCCTCTTAATTTGTTGGTTGCCAGTGGTGTCCCCTCAATTTGTTGGTTGCCAGTGGTGTCCCCTCAATTTGTTGGTTGCCAATGGTGTCCTCTTAATTTGTTGGTTGCCAATGGTGTCCTCTTAATTTGTTGGTTGCCAATGGTGTCCTCTTAATTTGTTGGTTGCCAATGGTGTCCTCTTAATTTGTTGGTTGCCAGTGGTGTCCTCTTAATTTGTTGGTTGCCAATGGTGTCCTCCTAATTTGTTGGTTGCCAATGGTGTCCTCTTAATTTGTTGGTTGCCAATGGTGTCCTCTTAATTTGTTGGTTGCCAATGGTGTCCTCTTAATTTGTTGGTTGCCAATGGTGTCCTCTTAATTTGTTGGTTGCCAATGGTGTCCCCTTAATTTGTTGGTTGCCAATGGTGTCCTCTTAATTTGTTGGTTGCCAATGGTGTCCTCTTAATTTGTTGGTTGCCAATGGTGTCCTCTTAATTTGTTGGTTGCCAATGGTGTCCTCTTAATTTGTTGGTTGCCAATGGTGTCCTCTTAATTTGTTGGTTGCCAGTGGTGTCCTCTTAATTTGTTGGTTGCCAGTGGTGTCCTCTTAATTTGTTGGTTGCCAGTGGTGTCCCCTCAATTTGTTGGTTGCCAGTGGTGTCCCCTCAATTTGTTGGTTGCCAATGGTGTCCTCTTAATTTGTTGGTTGCCAATGGTGTCCTCTTAATTTGTTGGTTGCCAATGGTGTCCTCTTAATTTGTTGGTTGCCAATGGTGTCCTCTTAATTTGTTGGTTGCCAGTGGTGTCCTCTTAATTTGTTGGTTGCCAGTGGTGTCCTCTTAATTTGTTGGTTGCCAATGGTGTCCTCCTAATTTGTTGGTTGCCAATGGTGTCCTCTTAATTTGTTGGTTGCCAATGGTGTCCTCTTAATTTGTTGGTTGCCAATGGTGTCCTCTTAATTTGTTGGTTGCCAATGGTGTCCTCTTAATTTGTTGGTTGCCAATGGTGTCCTCTTAATTTGTTGGTTGCCAATGGTGTCCCCTTAATTTGTTGGTTGCCAATGGTGTCCTCTTAATTTGTTGGTTGCCAATGGTGTCCTCTTAATTTGTTGGTTGCCAATGGTGTCCTCTTAATTTGTTGGTTGCCAATGGTGTCCTCTTAATTTGTTGGTTGCCAATGGTGTCCTCTTAATTTGTTGGTTGCCAGTGGTGTCCTCTTAATTTGTTGGTTGCCAATGGTGTCCTCTTAATTTGTTGGTTGCCAGTGGTGTCCTCTTAATTTGTTGGTTGCTAATGGTGTCCCCTCAATTTGTTGGTTGCCAATGGTGTCCTCTTAATTTGTTGGTTGCCAATGGTGTCCCCTTAATAGAGGTTCTACTGTATTGGCAACATGCATCTCCAATTTGTCTACCGATAATGCTAATGCTTGATAATGCTTGTTTTGTCTAATGTCGTCTATTGTTGTACTTGACATGCACATGTGTGACTGTCGATTCCATCTTAAAGTAGCAATAACGTAATTTTAATTTTAACTTTCAGAGCTAATTTACATTCTTTGTTGATGACAGCCTCTGACTTGTCTCTATCTGCAAAATACTGGCCTGTCCAACGTGAAACAGTAGATTTTATCTATGAGGAATTCTATCAGCAGGTACAGTATACTGTACATTACAAAAAATTCAAATTTTTTATTGTTTCTGAAATTGGAAGATAAGAAATATGACTTAAAAAGAAAGTCTTAAAACTTAAAAATAGTCTAGGCATATGCACACTCTGGCCAATCTGATTGGCGTAATTTGGTTGAGTGCGCTAAGTCGTTGTGATGACAATCTTTTGTATTTTGATAGCATTTAATGTTGAGAAAAAAGTTTCAGTAATAAAATAACATTTTGTTTCAGGGAGATGTTGAAAGAGAGCATGGGTGTGAACCTCTGCCAATGATGAACAGAGGGCTGAAAGATAAACTTGCCCAAGAACAGGCAAGTGGAAATCCATATTAATAGTATTCCCTATTTAATTTCTATTTAACTACTTAAAATGTAAGCCTTTAAAACTGTACAATAAAAATTCTACAAAAAAAGGTTATGTTGGCGTAACAGGCCCAAAAATATAGCATAGGTTGTTTTTTTTTAATTGAAAAAGATTAAAAGAACAAACTCAACCACCCTAATCATTTGCTTATATTGCGTATTTTTGTTAAATGGTCTTGATTTTTTTCTTTTTTAAAATAACTAAAAATGTCTAGGATATGGCATATTTTTAGGGTCAGTCGGGTTACACCAACACAAGGTATTGGTTTGGCCTTATAATTCTAAAAATGGTTCAGACAGCATACCTTGGCCACCCACTTGTGGATGGCAGAATCATACACATTGGTGTTCAAATACAGTTATTAATTTTCGAGCTATAGTTCTGCCGGTTTAACTAGATGAGTTACAACAAAAGAGATGAGTTGAAACTTGATAAACATGTATGTTAAATTTGTTTTACAGGTGAATTTCTACAAGTTTATTTGCATACCATGTTACACAACCTTACATCAAGTGCTTCCAATAACGCAGTCTCTACTTGAGAGCACCAAGTAAGTTTCATTATCAACTCAGTGTGTTTTCAATTTTATGTTATTAGTAGGTTAGCTGAAAGGGGTAGAATATATTGGACCACTCAATTTATGAAAATAAATTCAGTGATATACCATGCAGGCAGATTTCAGGTGATGCAGCAGTGTGTGACGCGCAACCAAGCATACAATTTATAGCGCGGATACAAGATAACTTCTGCGGACCGTTGAACAGGCAACGCGAAATAGGCTCCCTATTTATTTATCATATTATTGTATTCCCAACAATGTTGTGTACTTTCTAATCTATGTTGTATTCATATTTAGGGATAATTACCTACAGTGGGAGAGAGCTATGCTAGGCAAGAGTACACTGATGTGGAGTGTAGACAGCTCACGAACCAAGGAAAACCAATGAGTCTTCCATTATTGCATTAAATATATTTAATTCTGTGCAATATCTTGTAATAGAATATAGAAAGGACTGTGCAATATGAAACTACAACAGTATGATGTATCAATATGTGATCTATGCAATTGTTCACTTAAATGTATTTATAGTATTGTTCTGAATTGTTATTAATTTACCGTTCTAAAATTACAATGACTTTGTGAATACTGTATAAAATGTTAATTATTATTGAGTTGGATATATTTAAAACAAAATAAATTTAAAACCGCATACAAAATAATTAATAAATATATTTATTCAAAAGCAGCTTTTTAAATGTTATTAAACATTATATTTACTTTATTTACTATGAGTGCTATTTTATTTTTCAAGATGATGCCATCCTTCTGCATCTTCACATTTCAACTATGAAGATGTGATTTGCCTTAATCAAAATTTTCCATAAATATGTCAATATTTTGGTGATAATATATGGCAACCACAATCATTATGACTCCAGGAGGTACTGTACCTCGCGTGAAGAACCCAAAAAATATAATATTCTAAAGTTTGTTAGACATAGGCATTTTATATAACCTATGGATAAAGCAAGTAAAACAATTTAAAGCAACATCTTATGCGACTAAATGGATGGTTACCTAATACACTGTGGACCAACACTAGTCACCCTAACGTGGGCTGGATTTAGTCTGATTACCTGATGACTTTCCGACTTTGTATTTTAGAATGCCGAATTTATATTCTGTAACCATCAAAACATAGATTTATTCATCAAAATCATGTCTTCTCGTTAATTGAAGACCGTACAGTAGTGCATCTAATGTCAGTCGAGCTGATGGATTTTTCACAGTGCAATAATTAGCGTATTGATTCGCTTATGTAGAGGGCCCAATGCATAGATCTCTGTTGCGACGGTAGGTGATGCTCCTGTTAGAAGCTCTGAAGAAGCAACTTCTTGGTCATATTAAAACCATGTTTAATCGGTGTGTCTATTGCGCAAACAAATCCAAAATCTACTATTTTGATTTCCAATTCTCCGGCAATTGAATAGTAAAGTATGTTTCTTGAAGCCAAGTCATTGTGCAAAAGGCCGTGTTTATGCATGACTCTTTTGCAATCTTCTCTGCGAGTTTAACGCATTCAAGTGGAGACGCGGAGATGTCTTTATCCTCTGATAAGAAACAAGTCGAGTAACGTCATAGTTTCTATACTGTGGTAGACGTTGATGAACTCCATCTCTAACTCCATGAACAAACTTGCTTTCGTGGATACTATGAAAATTAGGAAAGTAGACAGATGATTGTAGGACCTTCATGGCTCTTGTTTCAAGGTGACTTGTTGGCGTTCCAATTCTGTTGCAACATGTACTATTTTCATAGCGTACATTTGCCTGCCTTTGATATTAGCAAGTGCAACTTGTCCATAAGACCCGCCTCCAAGGGGATACGGCTGCTTTGTATCTGGTTGAATAATGTTCATGTTCATCTAAGAGAATTCAAAGGATTCTGGCAACATTGCTGACAATCTTGCAAGACCAGGTTGGTTTTCCACTGCTACTTTGTCTTTGTCAGTGTAATCTGTTTCTGGTTGACTTGCTTCTCTTGATACCAAATTTGTGTTACCCCTGGTTGCTGGTTTCACTCCTGACGACGCCTTTTTAACCATGCCCATAGGTTCATCCTTGCCAAATTTGTCAACCGAGCGTTCCAGCTCGATGACTGGGCA
Source organism: Antedon mediterranea (assembly GCF_964355755.1). Classification (NCBI taxonomy): domain Eukaryota; kingdom Metazoa; phylum Echinodermata; class Crinoidea; order Comatulida; family Antedonidae; genus Antedon; species Antedon mediterranea. The sequence continues at coordinate 16,248,939 of NC_092676.1, forward strand.
ACTTTATTTTTAGGCAAGAATATTGGTAAATATTTGCCAATAACGAACGCTGTTAATTTTAAGTGCGTCTGGCCCTTCTCCCAAAGCTTCATCGGCATATGATTTTACATCAATCCTAAAAAAATATTTGAATTATTATTATTACAGTATTACGAGTATATAAGAATATACGACGAGTAGAAAATTATTCGCACAGTTTAGCTTAAAAACCAGATCTGCAACTAAAGTAATCAACAGCGCCAGGTAAGGCAGCGAATCAACAGAATCCCAAAACCCTCTCACTCTCCATAGCAGCTCAGAGCTATATAAATACCTACTCACCGATTGACTTTAACAAGGGTAATTCTCTTTTCAAAAGTAAGGTTACGCATCTGAAGTTTGCAAAACCGAGATCGGCGAGGCATATGTCAACCTAAAACAAGACCGGAGAAAGAAATATAATACTGTATTAATAATGTAATCTGTTATTTTATTTTTGTTATCAAAATATTTCAAATTACTTTATATCAAAGTACAGTATTACAAAATATTTCTATACTCACTTTTTAAGTAAATTGCAAGATAAGCTGTGAAAAACTATGTTCCTGTCGATACAATTTGAATGTGTTCAGTTGATACGTTACTAGGTACCGTACGTGCCATGGAAAACGGTTTACAAAGCTACGAATAACATAGATTTTATCTTTTTGTTTTTCGCTTATCGCTTGTCTGTGTAAATGGGTCTTTATTCGTTTTTATTTTAAAAAAACATTTAAAACTTACTAGTAGACTTTATAATAACCTCACTGGTAAATAATTCAAATATACATACATAAAATTCCCTATGCATCCGTACAAAGTTTAATTGAGGAGACAAACGCAGAAAGTAATGTAGTTCATGTTTTTAATATTTATTTTCCTTTATAAATAGTTCGATACATTTTCCACGTTTATACAAAATAAATTTTACAATCTTGATCTTTTATAGTTCATTGCAGTGCATCTGTCTCAACATCGACTGGGCTGGTGGCCCAGTATTCTGCCAACTCTATTGCAAATTTATTTTGCTGTATACTAACGTCACTTCTGAGATGTCAACATCTGGAGTAGAGTCAATGGCAGGATCATCATCATTTTTATTCCTATCATCAAGATTAGTCATCCACCATTTATCATGTTTATCTACATTGTTTATTCAAATCATCAAGATGTCATTGTCCATTTCCCATGTTGATATATTATACTGCCATTCGGTCTGAGATGAAAGTTATCCCTTTCATCTGTATAATGAATTCTGGATGTCTCCAGTAGATGGAAGGACGTCATTGACAGGATCATCATCATTTCCAATATTTTCATCCTCCATCTATCATGTTCATCTTCATTTTATCTCTATCCTCAAGATGTGTCATTGTCTATCTTTCCATTTTCATCATCATTTTTATCTCTACCTTCACGATGCATCATCGTCCATCTTCCCATGTTCATCTTCAGTTTTCATATATTTCTCCTGTACAGATGCAGCTGTAAAACTTTTTGTTAAGGACAATTACACACAATCATGAAGCAATAAAAACATTACTTTGGTTTGCACAACAAAATTATGGTAAACAAAGAAAGGCATTAAAAGGAACCTTCCCTACGTTTTTTAGATCTATTTTAAGATCACAAACTATATTTAATGTAAAAATAATACTATATGGTCCTATTGCGATAACTTTTTTCGTCTTTAAATGGTTAAAAATGTGAAAAATAAGTCGATTCTAATAATTATAGCGGCCCGCTATAAATCCGAAAATGCATTGCGCGCGGATTGATATTTCTGCTTTTCTTCTGTAATTAACCCACTTTTCGATCGATCGCGAGGCCAAAACAAATGGAAGACTCCTAACTTTTCAGCGAAAATACCGGGTTTTCCCCAATTTGTATCAACGGAGTCTGGCAAAAATAGAAAGACAATTAATGCAGTAACTATACAACGTCAGGCTAGGTATATAGCTAGTGTACGATGTTCGTACGTTACCGATGTTTACCAGCTAGGCCTACTAAACTAAGCCTAGCTAGGCTACGCCTAAAGACCGTCCACGAGAGGTCAGTCGCCGTGAGTTACTTAGGTAGTCCATTGTTTCTCACTTTTTATCATAATTTACCATAAAACGTACATTTAAGACAAGGAATGACCTGGTTTAATTTTTTAAAGTAATATATATGTATTATTTTTACAAAACGTCACAAATTGTAGGGAAGGTGTCTTTAAGTTTTAGTGGGAAGATTATCTAAACAAACGAATATGAATGTCTGAATATATGAATGAATATATATGAATACGTTTTTCAGTTATTTCCATATGTTAGCACAAAGAACTTAGCTAGTGCAAGATATAGCCTAGTGGAGACTAGCTGACTGGAAAAAATTCAAGCGCACTTTTGTACGGTACCTGAGCTGCAGCTTAATTTTGCTTAGAAAGAATAACTGAGGAAATTACTGAAACAGCATTCGAGTCTCTGTTGATTTTATAACCACTTGTTGAGTTTGAGCATGGCTCTAGTTAAAAAAATATAACAAGCACAAACAGCCTACAACAGTACATGAGAGTTTAGTACTGTATATGTCTCTGAGACATATACAGTACTAAACATTGCTATATTATAATACAACTAGCAGTTACCTGTCCATACGCAGGTACCATGTTATAATTATTTTAAGATTCAGGAATCAAAAAGATAGTACAGTAATATACATTAGGCCCTATACACAAATCTTTATATGGATGTATAGAGCCGAAAAGTACATTATACAGCACTATACTGTATTCGTCTTTATATTTCAGTGTCTATTTTGATTTAATTCTAAAAGCAAGTCGAGTCATCGAGAATAATAATAATGCTCACTGTAAAATGAATGTTTGAAATTGCCACTATTCTATAACTGCAGCAGCTGCGCTGAACACATGTGCTGCTGTCTTAATGTCGCTAATGACCCGAGTGATCTAATAGAGAGAAATGGCGAACCGACGACTAAAATCCGAGTGGGTATAAAATCATAACAAACCGTTGAGGGCGACACATTTCCTATGTTTATACACGTGAATCATGGCGTTGTCTAACCAATGTTGTTGCTGTAACGCTCATAATTCTTGTTGTATTTGTGTATTTACACAATAAAACAATGAAATATGTATAAAAGTCATCCATCATTCACAATCATATTCCTAAAAATATCTCATATCTACATTAGACTTGGCCTATAGTATTATAGTAGAATGGTGTTATCAAGTATCATTACTGGCGGTAGCCCCCCCTGCAGGAAGCATCACTAGCCACATAACAAAATGGCAGTTGTCAAGCTGAAACTAATGCTAGGCCTACATCTACTAGAGAGGCTCTATTTAGTCTTACTACCTAGCTAGGAGACGCCTAGCAGCACCCTAGCTAAAGTAGTAGTAGTGAGTACAGTACGCAATAACGAATTTCCAATATTATTATTATTATAATAACCGATAATCCGTGCTAGGCTCGAGGTACTACAGCATACATGCCAACTATCTAGGGCCTAGAGCTGGGTACAGTATATAACAAAAACGCGTCTTAATTCAATCCAAATTAAAATAAAATATGTTAAGATTTGCCCATATAACATTAAAATTGTTAAGGGTGTTGCAAAAAAAAAAGATACTGCTATTATGTGTGTTTTAAACGTTCTTTTCTACCTTCCTTTTTAACTCAATCCATCGGAATTTCCCATACAAAAACATGTGGCGAAATGGTTTGTTTACAATCTATACCCACTCGGTGAAATTTGAGTGACGTCATCGCGGTTCGCCATTTCTCTCTATTGTGATGTAGGAAAATGGCTGAGAATTTACGAAAGCGGCTTTCGGCAGTTGCGCAGTTGCAAAGAAATTGGCCTAAAAAACACACTTTTCGTACAAATTTGCCGTTATGAATAGAGTGGAATTAAAAGGTGCTCAAGCTCGAACGGCTCTAGTATTGGACTTGCGGTTTTGGAGGAAATAAAGGACCAAATTTTGGCTTAGTGCTATTAAATTATAGAATTCCTATTAAGAGGACACTTTTTTAACCTTTTCCTGGTTGGCCATACCTGACGGGATCCAGTCAAGTCGCCCCATCGCAAAGTCGCCCCATACAAAGTCGCCCAATACAAAGTCGCCCCATCGCAAAGTCGCCCCGGCACAGTCGCCCCATTACAAAGTCGCCCCATCGCAAAGTCGCCCCAACGCAAAGTCGCCCCATCGCAAAGTCGCCCCAACGCAAAGTCGCCCCATCGCAAAGTCGCCCACGGTTTTATTTCGGAAGTGCCGCCGCTAGTAGTACGCTGTTTTAATCATATAGCGGTTGCGTTTGATATCGATTGCGTTGTTACTTTGGTCGCGCTAAATGTCGTATACATTATAATGTTTATCCTATTATATACATAATTTGTGTTTTAATTTTTATTTTACAGGTTATAATGGAGTGATGTGCTTTTTAAAAATCATTAAAAAATAGTCCCTTGTTTGAAAGTTCTAAAAAGATTTCGAAAAGATTATCCCTGATTTATAGTTTCGAAAATGTTAATTTAATATGATTTTAAAATTAGTTACCAGAGCCACAATTACGAATCTTTCTTCAACCTACGTGGATACCAGCTCATTTTTTAGGATAATATAATAAGTGTATAAATAGTAGGCCTTCGTATATTTACAGTAGTTAAAACAATAACAGCGTTGTAAAACAATAAATGTTATATAGGCTACTTATTGATCATTTTGCATTTATTGACAAGTGTCTATAGTTATTTAATTTTAATTATGACTTTTCAAAATGAAGAAATAAAAAAAAGGGGATTTCTTCGCCGATATGATCGTTTTACACATGCAGGTATTTTAGTAAAATTAAAACGCTACATTTTGACCATGGAAAACCCATCGTACAGATGATTATCGTGTGCGTGTTTTTTAAAAAGGGGAATCCCCGACGGGCAGCAGAAAGACGTAGCAGCTGTGAGAAGGAAACAGATACCAGAAGGAGCAGCTCCGATTGGTTTCAGAGAATGTTTCAGATTGCGAGTCGCTTTTTATTCAACAGCAGTTTTCAACCCTTTTGGTTATAGAACATTCTAATTATCATGCCTAATAAATATCCTCATATCGGGTGTTTATTTAATTTTAATAAACAAGACAGTGAAGAGGCACGGAATAATACGTACACGGACGTACGACGAATACACACATGCACGTCATCATTTACGACATAATATAGTGGCGATATGATGCAATTTTATAATGGATATAATGATGGGATTGCATTTCCAGGCTTATAATCAATGTTCATTGTAATACTATGTATATAATAGTAAACTGAATGTTTATAAACAAATTGTTTTACCTAATTTGTTGCATATAAAAATAAAAGACACAGACGTAGCCTATGTTCCCTATAAAATATTTCACATTTAAATTTATGTACTGTTAAATGACATTATGCTGAATAATAGGCTTACTATAATCTTAAACTATGTTTACAAATTGTCATTTTTAAGGCACACATCTTTCTCTCATCATAGACCTCAGTGTAAAATAAAAACAAAAATCAATTATTAATATAGGCCTAATAATAATAAATATTCATCGACCAAAGTAAAAATAATCTAGATCGTATAACATCATTTTATCGCGACCAAAATTAAACGCCACCGATTTCGAACGCGACTGATATCATCGTAAAACTCCGACGGGGTTTCCCCATCTTCAGATGGTGCGTTGTAGTGCGACAACGGCGGAGTAATTACGGGGGTTTCCCTCTGGTGAGAGCTAGCACGTTAGTGCGACCGCGGAGTGATTAGTTGGGGGCTTCCTCTCTGATGATTGGGGAGCGTGCCGATCGTGTGACCTGAGACTACATGGAGGGGCTTTCCCTTTTATGCCTACACGTTCCGTGTTATTTTGTGTATCATTGCGACATTTTACGCACTTTTAAACTATTTTTTAACGTTTTGGGGCGACTTTGCGATGGGGCGACTTTGTGTTGGGGCGACTTTGCGTTGGGGCGACTTTGCGATGGGGCGACTTTGCAATGGGGCGACTGTGTCAGGGCGACTTTGTTTTGGGGCGACTTTGCGATGGGGCGACTGTGTATGGGGCGACTTTGTATGGGGCGACTTTGCAATGGGGCGACTTGACTAGCATCCTACCTGACATACAAGATGCTAAACAATTGTTACAGTATATTAGAATACAGTAAAACTCATATTAAGGAAACACCTAAAACTCTTTCTACACTATCAACCTTAATGTGAAAAAAAAAGTAATGTGCACATGGCTACGATAACATAACACTACTATTATTTGAGCACATCACACTTGTTTTTGTTAAACTAGTGTAGACAGAGCTTAAAAGTGTCCCTAGTTGGCATAGTGTTTGTTTCATCAGTGGAGGGATTCTACATTATAATACTGTGCAAGGATATTTGAAGTACTCAAAGTCAGCTCCAACTGCACATGACATCAATGCTTGCATGTTGCGTTCTTCTAAATCCCCAAACACATAACCATTCGCTTTATCCACTAACTTCATCACATTTAACATACTGTCTTTATTCTGTAACAATCAAGTAGAAACTAATACAAAAAAAATTGTATTTTGGAAATCAACAAACCCACAAACAAACAAACAAACAAACCCACATCAGAGTGCTGTTAATTCTTCTAGTTGATTAGAAACTGGTGTTTGGGAATCTGTCATGTCATAATTAAAACAGGTAAATGTATACAGAAGAAGATTCAGGAACTTGGAAAAAAGGGGAGGTCCTCTTTTGACCATTTAAAGGAGGTGCTGGGTTTACAATTGAGAACTTTTAAAACCTATTTTATTTGACTTTGTGAAATGTTACTCTAAAAATAGTGAATCATTGATTTAGTGTAAAGTGATTTCCTTGTAAACTACAGTACCTGAATGTTGAGCGTACAAAATGACACAAGACTGTAATCTTGAATCAAACCAATCATTGCTTCATTTAGTTTCTTGAACTTCTTCACAAATGGCACATCTTCCAAATGATCCAAAAGATAGCTCAAATCAGACACTTCAGTGTAATAATCAAGGTTGAAAGCTGAAAGGAAAATAAAGCATAAAAGCATTTAGTGGAACCTAAAGAAACTACAAGAACTTCTTAAATACAGTAGGTATAGTGAAGTTGTTTCGCTTTATAATTTATTCAGAATAAAGGCTGTCACTACTGACAACACCCACCTTTAGTCACTCGCCTTGACTATGAAAAAAATTGTATTATTTATTTACCTAATTTTCCATATGTTTCAACCAAATCAATTTTTGAGAGAACATTGATGTGTGGTAGCTCAAGTTGCAGCATTGTAGAGAGAGATGTCAACAAAACAGAAATGAATTTGGATGGATCACTGCAATAATGTGAGTCTACTAAATGTACAGCCACAAGCTGCAAACGAGAGAGACATTTTTAGTAATTTCATAATTACATTTTTGCTATTACGAAGATTAAACAAATGGGATGGTAATTAACATAGCGTTATTGTTATTTCGAGACACAAGCGATGACGGTCATCCCCCTCCTAAACACAGTCTGCAGACCCTGTACATGCAGGTTTGGAGGTTTCTGTGTTAGCAAACTTCAAAAGGATGAACCAGGAACCCCTATAAAACCTTAAAAGGTGCTTACGAGTCTGATGTTTATCTTTTTTAATGAATCCAGAAGAATCAAAGTGAATTCACAGCCTACATATACTATAATATACATAAAACTTAATATTTTTTTTAATTAAGTAAAAATGAAAAACTTGGGTATACCGTGTGCATTCAGTTCGCGTACTGAAAGTTTCAAAATGACGTCATTAACTTTGCCATTTATCGCACCAAATGTTAAATCAACCAAAAACAGTCCTGATAAAATGGGAATGAAATATACTGGGATGCACAGATTTATAATATGCATGTAAAAATTTCATCTATAGTAATGTACTGTACAAAAAACTTGGTTGGCTTTCTCCTAAATACAGTTTTTGTGAAACTGTTTTAACCATTAATGATTCAGTTTCCTGAATAACTGGCCTTTACCTTAAAATTCAGTTTTAGTAATTTCTGCAGAATATTTTTAAATGAATTATGATGAGTGTAGAGTTCAACTTGTCCTGGGCAATCAAATAACAAGTAATAGTCCTTCAGATTCTCCAGTTTCTTCAACAACCAGTCCACATTCTTTTCTAAATATTCCATGCAATAGATCAGACTGCCATTCGGTCCAAGATGGAGATTATCCATTACATCTGCAACAGATATCAATTCTGAGATGTCAACATCTGGAGTAAATGGAAGAAGGTCATTGCCAGGATCTAGATTAATGATGGCTACTTTCCGACCAATTCCTGTTAAGAAGTGTTTCATTCCATTGCAGTAAGTTGTCTTTCCAGCTCCTGGTGGTCCAATCAGTACTTGAGCAAATGCCATCACTTTAGTTTAAAGCTCAACTGTAGGCTGTAATAAAGAAAAAAACTTACTTTTGAGGTAAGCAGCCCGAATGATTGAAGTGTGTGTGCTAAATGTTCTTGCAAAGTTAAGATTAGTAATTAGTTTGTTAGAATTAGAATCCCCCCACTTTCGTCTTCCACACTCAACTAGGCCTAGGCCCTGAAAGGTTAAAAAATGTTACCAGTTAAAATTATGTTAAACTTACTTTCCTTTGTTGTTGTTTTATGATAAAATTGTAATTGAAATTATATTATTATTTTATAAAACACAATAAACCTAAAGACCATGAGCGCTTCATTTCCTACTACTTATATGTACTGTACTACTACATCATGCATGCAGTAGGCCTACTAGGCTACTGTATAAATAAATCACTATGCCCTAGCTAGGGCTAAAATATTAGGCCTAGGCCTCGCCTACATGAATTCGATCCAACTCGGCCCTAAACCATCTCGGCCAAAGTCAAGTCGGCCCCACGTCAAGTTGGCCCCGCGTCAACTCGGCCACAAGTCAACTCGTCCTCAAGTCAACTCGGCCTCACGTCAACTCGTCCAAAAACTAATCCGTCAACTCGGCATTTAAAAACTATGGAACGCAAAAAGTGCTAATATAGTAGTTAATATTATAATGGCAGGATAAACATCACAGAGTACGGTTGGACTAGGGCCTACATAATAGACGAAATAAAACGGAAAATTCAATGTAAATTATAACACACTGGGCCTAATCGTTTAATTGATAGGTAGTATTTATTTATATTGTTTGAAATAAATAAATATTTCTTCACATTCTGTATACAGGAATAACTGTCGACAGACATTTAATAAATTAATAATATTTAAACCATAATTCGGTCTACTAATGTATATACATCAATATAAAAAGAATAAAATATTAACATTAAAATCATAACAAATAAAAAGGCAAGAATACAAATTGCATAAGCATTATGGGTATAGGTTCCATGCACACACACCCAGACATGAATGTGCATTATTTTCAAATAGGCCTTACAGTTTTTTTTGTATGACATTTTTATTTTCATTTCGTTTCTACTTCATAATTATTCATAATTAATACAGTACACCATGGGAAGAGAGAAATTTGCTTCCATAACAGTCCATAGGGATGTGATTGTGATTTTATTGTATTAAATTATGGATTCATGGAATTTGTCATGGTGTGTTGTTACTAATTTCTTCCTCACTATCATCCGATGACCATCCAGAAACAGCTACCATTTTAACTGTTGCCCGTTGTCACGGAATACGTCTCAAAACAGGTGTGAATGTTTAAAATGTAACGATGAACGGACGCGCGTCACGTTGAAAAAAAACGGCGCCATCTTCCGTTACACGAAACGGAACAGGTACGGATGGTGGTGTTGTAAAACGGCCGAGAGTGCGAAGCTACTACAATTATTACACAAGGCGTACTAGCTTACCTTTTAGGCGGGACTGGTCTCTTGCCCCCTGGTGGCCCAGATGAAGTGCGATACACAGAAGAGTACGAACAGTCCACTCCGATGTGTGGCTGCTGGTAGTGATAAACACACAGGCCAGCCTAGGAGGACTAAACGTACCTTAATTCTGTTACTGTGTATGTGTGTGGCTACCCAGTGAGCAATCCCTCAGTACTAGCTAGGCTAGTAGGGTCGAGCTTGACCCCTTGTGGCTCGTACCTCGTAATAGTAGCAATGAGGCTTAAACTATACTATATAGGCCTATAACCTATTCAATCACAGTGAATACCTGTTGTTCCACCAATATTACCGTAGAACTGGCTTATATACCGCTCAGTCTAGGCTGGGAAGCTTACACAGGAAACCCTGCTGGCTATAGGCTAGTCGGCTAATGTATATCAAACACCAGGGAACGTGCGTAATGGCTGATACTGATACAGCATAGGCTTAGGCCTAGTCACGATTTACGTCCGTTCCGTCTAATGTCATGCGTTCAAAGAGGCCGCTCCGGCACCGGTCAGTAACGCATGTGACCTCGGGTCACACCTTGGGTCGACCCATTATTATATAAGGGGGTTTTCACTACACTCCTCCCAATTTTATAAAGGCTGAGCCCAGTGTTCTGATGTGGTCCAGTGCCTGGTAGCAATCGAGACTGCTTAATTAGGAGGATTTGAGGTAAACTCAGAAAAGTCCATCCCAATTGAAAATCTGCAAAGATAACCATTCTACACATCTTCCACAGTGAACCAGATCCAGCTCAGGATAGCAATGTGGTAAACGGTCAGTTAACTACCCAGGGGCTGTCAGTCGCGAGGTTGGAGTTACTTCACCCTTCTTCTCAGCGAGACAAAGAACAGTCTTAGGCTAATCAATTTGATAACAGTACTGGTCCATAGGGGACACAGCTTCGTGGATTTGCCCTGTGGCTGGCTAAGGTATAGCACATAGCCCTTGTCGGGTGAGGACACGGAAATCGTTATCCCTTTCCATGCATCACTGCGTCTCCCCACAGGTAAATCCAATAACCTTTTTACCTTATACGAAATGAGAGTCCATCATCGGACGAATGTAGGGCGGCTTTATTCAACCAAAAGAATTCCAAACTTGGGCTGGAAGAATTAGCTCCTAAAGTCGGTATCTCAGGCTGAACTGCCGTGACCATGCAACCTTCGTCCTGTGAATATACAAGTAATTTAATCCATTTGGGGCCCGGGTTTCTGTAATGGTCCTTAAACCTCCTGGGTCCCAAACAAAACCCTCACTCCCTATCTCGACACTTGTGTATCGAATCTGAGCAACTCCTTGAGTGACAATGCAGTGCTCGGATTCCTCCAAACAATACACTGCATTCAGGCTTAACCTTTTCTCCTGAGTGGCAAGAGAAGACAGTCCTGCATCCTTAATGGAGGCGGGATGGGCACACAATGCACCGAGTATGTTGACCAGATGACGGGGTCCTGCCGAAACAGGCACATCATTGCTGGGTACTGAACACACGTCAGCAGCGTTAACCGCACCCACTTCCGTCGGCTCGGTCTCCGTGGCTGGGGCAATGTTCCTGCCCTTCTTCAATGTGATGTACTGATTAGAAGTGTTGACCACACACAGGTGCGACTTCCGCAATCCCTGGTGTGTGGTAACTGGAATTGCCAACGAAGACTTCATCTCTGGACCTATAATGTAATCTGGTAATGGTAAATTGTTCGGTACGAGTTGACATTGGACACGCATTACTGAGTGTGGTGGTATCACTCTACGTTTGGCAACAAGGACACGGGCGATTCCAGAGGATTCGGATTCCCGATTTTTCCTCACAGACACCATGCTAGAGCCTATTGTTAGCAGCAACTGTCCGCAGTCTATCATGGCCTTATTTTTCACCATAAAATCCTGACCTAGTAACATTTCATCATGAATCGGTGCTACATAGAAGAATTCAGTGTAGACATCCGATCCCAATCTCAAGTTAATAGGTCGTCCCACTCTGTAACCAGGCATTGATGTACCTCTACCTGCTAGAGTAAAGTTAAGCTCGGCTACAATAGGTGGTTTAGACAATAAACGTGAGTATACATTATCTGAGAGTATTGTCCGTTCCGCAGCCGTGTCCACAACAGCTGCCACTTCGGTTTGATTTACGCAGGCAGTGGTGAATAAGGCACGGTTGGATTGTACTCTGTTGATAATAATGGTTTTTTCAGTCTCATCTGCTTTGGTCTCTACCTCCACGGTTTGAGCTTGGTTTGTTGCACTCAACCCCAACAGATCGTCGGTCGGAGTAGTGCCTACAAATGAACCTTTGCAACCTGGGAGTAGTGCCAGCGTGTTCTCTGAAAAAATACTCATAGAAACACTATTATTATCATGGACATTATTATTATCATTGACATTATTCTTTTTATGTATTTCAGCCTTTGAGTCAGAGCCCATAGAAGATGACAGGTTGAGAAGCTGGGCTGCGTTCCCAACCTGCTCTAGTTTGACGTCTGCTTACCTTCTGACCCAAATTGACAAACCTGTTGACCGGGTTCCTGGCCCTCAACGCACACTCGGGGTGGCAATGCTGGGTCCTGTCTAACCGGTGTTGGTGTTGCCTTGGGTTGTCGTTGTAGTGTAGTTAGCAGAATATCAAATTTGGTTGTCAACTGGTTAATTTGGTTCGACAACTCACTTACTAGGCGAGTGCCCCTGTTATCCTGTTGAACTATTTTAGACTCGACGGCTCCATCAGTGGGATCTGGGTTTGGCTGTGAAGGTAACCGGTGATCCTTGGGATCAGGCTTCTTCGTTAGCCTAGGAACGGTAGAGTTTCGCTGGCTCGCCGGGCGAGTCCGACCCTTGCTAGGTTTACTTACCTTCCGAACCTCTACCTCTGCCCCACCATCAAAAGATTCCCCTCTATACCTGGATGAGGTTGGGTGTACCAGATGTTTAGGCATGGTGGTAAACCGGACATGCGGCTTCACTGGTTCCTGTTGTCTACTCCTCGTACGAAGGCAGAGTTCTCTCAGCCCAGTGTACTTCTCGTAAGCTGCCATTGCTTCAGTCAGGGTGGTACAGTTCTGGTGAAGCATATACTGCCCAGCGTCAGCGTCAAGACAACCCACACAGAATTTCACAACCGCCCTTTGACAGATCCAACCTTGCGGGAGATCGCTAAAGGCTTTTCTAGTCAGTGTGAGAACTCTGTCGCCCCAATCTTCTATAGATTCTCCTTCATGCTGTACAGCAGCTTCGAATTTCACTTCCAAGACCTCGGGTAACTCTTCGGCCTTAAAGCGTTCGTCAAAAGCTTGTACGATGTGTCTGAAAGAGATATCTACATTCATGTCAGTTAAATTAATAAAATACTCAGCAGCTATGCCGGTAACGCACCAACTGAAAGCATTGCGCATTCCCCTATTGCTGAGGTCATGCTCGTCAGCGTAATTGAGGAAGCGTTCCTTAAAGAGAACCCAATTATCCTTGCCATTAAATACTAGACTTTTGGGAATATCCTTGGGCCTGAAATGCTTCTGCCGCCTAAGGGTTCTACATTCAGTATTCCTCAAGAATTCCCTGAAGTCAGCTAAATACGCATCATGCTCACTTTCACCATCAGAGTCATCCTCCCAGGCCGCGATTTTTTTTTTCGTACATAAGTTGGGGACCCCCTCATGAAACGTCACAAAATAAACATGAATAATTCATCAGTTAAATTTTCTTGTTCCGTGTGCACCCAAGCGTATAGCAACAAGAAGTGATTACACAAGTGCGGTACGATTCTAGGCCTATCTCCGCTGTTGAAGAATAGCGGCGTTTTGTGTGGATTGTCGAAATAATCGGCCTTTAGTTTATGGTGTTTTTAATAAAATTTATTACTAAAGAATTACGTGTTAAAATTATAGTTTCTATTAATACTATTAGGCCTAATTATTAGTCTCTAAACCCATGTCTATTCTAGTAGTTACGTAGCTGTGTGGATGTGTGTGACGTGTGTGTGTGTTAGGTATGACCAAAGATAGTTACACTATCTTTGGTAATAGTTACACTATCTTTGGTATGACACAATCCGAGTAATAAGTCAGCAAAATTAAACAATAAACATTACACAAAAATACATTTTTTATTCTCGTGGGTCAAATCTTCCCATCTCATGTGTTCATATACGCGCATTTTTAAAGTTCCTTTGAGTACATTGCATATTGTTTGATAATTAATAGCAGAATTTAAAAAATACAGTACACAAATTATACACATTCTTTATTCTTGTGGGTCTAAGCTTTCTTTGGGCTATGTCCAAGAACGCTTGGGTGCACACGGAACAACAACTGCGATACGATTCTTTCTACAATAATAGGCCTAGGATTCTAGGTCAATTCACGTGATTGCCTTCGCGCACTCTTCTTCACACACACGTCCACTATGCAAAATGTGTCGAGGCTAATCGACAGCTAGGCAAAACATTAAACTAAGTAGTAATTGGACATAGCCCAAAGACACAAGTCACACACACCCACACAGCTACTACTAGAATATACAGGGGTTTAGATTAGAGACTAGTAATTAGGCCTAATAGTATCAATAGAAACTATAATTTTAACACGTAATTCTTTAGTAATAAACTATATTAAAAACACCATAAACTAAAGGCTGATTATTTCGACAATCCACACAAAACTCCGCTATTCTATTATGAAATCTCACGCGGCAACCACAGCGGAGATAGGCCTAGAATCGTACCGCACTTGTGTAATCACTTCTTGTTGCTATACGCTTGGGTGCACACGGAACAAGAAAATTTAACTGATGAATTATTCATGTTTATTTTGTGACGTTTCATGATGGGGTCCCCAACTTATGTACGAAAAAAAAAATCGCTCCCAGGCCCAACCAACATGTCGTGTCGGAGGTTCACCTCTAGAGGCACGCCTTGTGGAGGGTTGAGATCTCCTATCCCTTAGTTCCCTATGATCATAACGAGGTTCATAAGAGACTGGAGTCTGTTGGGTGTTATAGGAGCTATAAAAATCTTTTCTTTCCCTATCATACATTGTGGGCCTATCTTGTGGTGCTTGGTATGTTGATGTGGCTTGGGTCTGATAATAGACTGGCGTACCACTGGTCTTATAATTAAAATGCGTCCCACAATTATCCTGCCAGGTAGATGTTTCTTGGGTATCCTGTTGGGAAGGTGTTACCCGGGCACCATGGTAGTAGGATATCGGAGTAGTGTCCTGACGTACAAGCGTTGTCCAGGTATCGTGATACGCAATTGGACTGTTGGCGCTTGATTTAGGAACCCTCCCAGAATTGCACGATAAAGTATCTACTGGTGAATCAGACAGTATATCAGAGACTCTTGTATCGTAATTCTGATTTGCCTCTGTTTTAGGATGTAGAGAAGAATATCTTGACTCTATTCCTAACCCAAAATGGTCGGGTGGATAAGCAACCTCAAGTGGTGTGCTGGTATCCCGGAGCTCACGGTAAATCGTTGAGTCTCCGCCTCTCCCTCCCCATCTCGGGTTTGGAGTGAAATCCAACCATTTCATAAACTTGCCTTTTCCTGAGCCTCTTATTATCTTCCCTATGTTATTCGGGGTGATGTTGCCGTACCCCTCCCTCCATTCTATAAGTTTTTGAGCACGTGAGGCACCTATGCCAGGCAAAAGGTTAAGATCTAACATGTCGCAAAAATTAATAGAAACGAATCGGGATTTTGGAGGCATGCTAAATTATCAAATTACTACTAAATCGTATAGAATTGAAGTAGACCCAACAATGCTATACCAATACAATAAAAAATCGACTTGTGTATAACTGAGGATTGTACTTCTTATATACTACAACTATAAAAATATATATAATAGAAGTAAAAACAACTTTCTCTAAAAGGCAATATTAAAGAAAAACGAATTACACCTGCTTAATAGAAATCACAGTTGCTTAACGTGATATGCAAATGAAGTCAAAGAAACGTGCGAAGTCCGCCCACAAGTGTCTTAGGAATTCAGAAGATCACACAATGGAGGATACGCTCCGTGATTCAACTTCAGCAATGCAAAAATACAATTGAAATAATTTTATAATAATGACAATAAATGAAGCTCTTATTGATATGTAATAAGTTTAACTTCTCAATGGGTACTACCTGATGAAGTTCCGTTACAAAAGCATTAACGTCTACCATCAATGGCGCCTATAGAGTCGATACAAAAATCCTTGCACTTTATTAAATATCAACTAATCGCGGTGAACCCACACCGTGCGGAATTGTTAAAAGTACAGCGGGAGATTTGATCCGTTATGTCGTCTCCGGACGAACTCTTCGCTAACAAACTAAGTAACTTGGCGTCCCGAATTCACGTTTTTGCTCGCAGCGCCAATGTTGTAAAACGGCCGAGAGTGCGAAGCTACTACAATTATTACACAAGGCGTACTAGCTTACCTTTTAGGCGGGACTGGTCTCTTGCCCCCTGGTGGCCCAGATGAAGTGCGATACACAGAAGAGTACGAACAGTCCACTCCGATGTGTGGCTGCTGGTAGTGATAAACACACAGGCCAGCCTAGGAGGACTAAACGTACCTTAATTCCGTTACTGTGTATGTGTGTGGCTACCCAGTGAGCAATCCCTCAGTACTAGCTAGGCTAGTAGGGTCGAGCTTGACCCCTTGTGGCTCGTACCTCGTAATAGTAGCAATGAGGCTTAAACTATACTATATAGGCCTATAACCTATTCAATCACAGTGAATACCTGTTGTTCCACCAATATTACCGTAGAACTGGCTTATATACCGCTCAGTCTAGGCTGGGAAGCTTACACAGGAAACCCTGCTGGGATCCAGTCAAGTCGCCCCATCGCAAAGTCGCCCCATACAAAGTCGCCCAATACAAAGTCGCCCCATCGCAAAGTCGCCCCAAAACAAAGTCGCCCCGGCACAGTCGCCCCATCGCAAAGTCGCCCCATTACAAAGTCGCCCCATCGCAAATTCGCCCCATCGCAAAGTCGCCCCAACGCAAAGTCGCCCCATCGCAAAGTCGCCCACGGTTTTAATCATATCGGTTGCGTTTGACATTGATCGCGTTGTTACTTTGGTCGCGCTAAATGTCGTATACATTATAATGTTTATCCTATTATATACATAATTTGTGTTTTAATTTTTATTTTACAGGTTTTAATGGAGTGATGTGCTTTTTAAAAATCATTAAAAAAATAGTCCCTTGTTTGAAAGTTCCAAAAAGATTATCCCTGATTTATAGTTTCGAAAATGTTAATTTAATATGATTTTAAAATTAGTTACCAGAGCCACAATTACGAATCTTTCTTCAACCTACGCGTGGATACCAGCTCATAGGTATGAGCCGCGATAGGGCGTTTTGTGATGGGGCGACTTTGCGATGAGGCGACTTTGCGTTGGGGCGACTTTGCGATGGGGCGACTTTGCGATGGGGCGACTGTGTCGGGGCGACTTTGTTTTGGGGCGACTTTGCGATGGGGCGACTGTGTAAGGGGCGACTTTGTATGGGGCGACTTTGCGATGGGGCGACTTGACTAGCATCCACCCTGCTGGCTATAGGCTAGTCGGCTAATGTATATCAAACACCAGGGAACGTGCGTAATGGCTGATACTGATACAGCATAGGCTTAGGCCTAGTCACGATTTACGTCCGTTCCGTCTAATGTCATGCGTTCAAAGAGGCCGCTCCGGCACCGGTCAGTAACGCACGTGACCTCGGGTCACACCTTGGGTCGACCCATTATTATATAAGGGGGTTTTCACTACAGTGGGAATGCCCCTTTAGGTGTTCAATTTTATTGAACAATACAGGGCGCGGTGGGTGTTAAAAAACCTGGGCGTTTCATTCATAGAAATCAACATCAGCTCAACAACTTATCGGCGTTCCAACACAGGTCATATATATGTCGGTAGCTCTACCTATCTAGGCTACATATATCTACTATAGCTAGACTAGGCCTATGCCTACCTACTGTTTAGTGTTTACTGGGTAGCTATTAGCTGTACAGTATTGTATTGTATAGGGCTGCCTAGCTGCTACCTAGCTAGGCCTAGGCTAGCCTAGCCTCTAGGGCAGGCTAGCTAGAGAGAGCCAATTCAACTGGATGAATAGAAGTGTCAAACCACAACATTGACAAGCCGCAAGCTAGCGTAGCTGTATTTACATACAATTACCTTAGAGAGGATATAGGCCTGACGTATTATCAGATGTCACTTGTAGTTAATTTAGAATTTGCATGGCAATGAAAACATGTGCACGACGCCAGGTGGGGGGTGGTGATGGGGGTTGCAAAAAATGTGATGTGATATTTTTTTCCGAAGTTGATTGATTCGCGCGGATTTTGAAATGCTGCCCTCAATTTGAATTGAAATAAAATGGTCCCCGCGCCGTTTAAAATCACAACATTAAAAACCCCACATTTTTCTGATATTTGAACAATCGTTTTAGATTAATGAACCATTTATTTATTTAGCGTTTTGTTAAAAAGGTAACTACATGTTAGTTTTTGTTTACTTGATTTGTGATTCTAGCCAAAACTCACTTCTCCAAGCCATGCTTTTTTGAGAACTTGAGCAGTCAAGAGTCACGAGTAAAGAAGGAAAGTAGATTTGATTTGTCTCCATCGGCCGACCGACAACAGTAACTGATCCTTCTAACTAACGACTAGGCCTAGCCCTTTTAGGCGAGGTAGGCCTAGCCAATTTTGTTTTTGCTCAGCACCTTCTTTATTGACCACGTACCAATCCCATCGTCTTTTCTCACCACTTTCCAAACCATTTTCCAAGAAAGGTTTTGAGGGCGGACGGAGGGGTCTTATCGTCTCATCAGCAGAGAGAGGCGTTCATTTTGGTTGTTTGTAGGTAGCCACGGCACGGCGTATAAATTAATTCATATATTATTAAATCATATCATTTATTATATTGATTGATATTATTTACTGAGTTTATACTTGTGTTAAATATTGTAATTTACATAGATTTATACTTTTGTAATCTCGGTACTGTATCTTTAGCCACGGCGAACCTTTAAAAAAAAGGTAAAATTGTATGGAAAAAATAATTTTTTCAATACAATTTTACCTTTTTAAAATAATAATTCCATTTTATTAATGTCACATTTGCTAATAGTTAAATTATTCACTTAACAAAAATGTGATCGCCAACAAAATTATTTTCATAAAAAACTGTAATTTAAAGCACAAATAGTCGAATTGTCTGTGAGTAAATTTAAAAATTTAACTCACTGTTAATTTTGTCTATGTGAAAGTGAATAACTTCATGACATTTAAACTCCAAAATAGCCTAGGTTCAAAGACTGATTTTATAAATCTTTATTTTTCATGATTTAGGTGGGGAAAATGCATCTTTAAAACTATTTGCATTATGCCGGAAGATCGCCACAAATAATTTTAATATAAAGTAATAAAATTAATTTGGGTCTCTCAAACTCTCAAATCATTAAAATTAGCATTCCATGGAAAACTAACAATTTTGGAAGAAGGGAACGAGACGAGGTATTCAAAATAAGAAATCCATCATAAAATATTAAACAGTGTGTAAAATTAATTTACAGTATCTATATATTATAATTTGTTGTAATGCATACTTACTGTAAAATATTTCGCAGAAGTACTGTAGTGCAGTTTTAGGCAGGCCCGTCGTGTATGCTCTCTTTCCCTCGTTTTTTAATCTGCGTTTATGTTGGTTTTCAGAGTTAATATTAAAGTTGTTCTAGTTCACTAGTAAAGTATACATTGGTGAGTCAAAATACTGTACCATGCATGGAATATTGACTCACATATTTCTATTTCACAGATGACACTTGCACAAGTGAAGGGCTGGTTAAAGGCCCAATATAACATACAAGTACATAGTGAGTGGGTAGAAGCTTGCTTGGACTGGATTAAATCTGAACATCAGGTAAGACACACCTCCCAACCAGGGAGAGGTATACCGCCCTGTCCCAACCCTCCAGATAATCGTAAAAGTTTCTTGATATTTTGTGTTGTCTAACCGCTCTCCTGCAATTTCTAATTTTTTTGTGAAATAAGAATATATGTAAAAAATGTAAAATTATGCACTTGTCAATTGTATGACCCACCGCAGTATACAACCTCCAGGAGAGGTGCGTTATGGATGTGTCATTTTGTAAATAATTATTGACACAGGGGTGCTTCAAACAAAAAACCTAGATAGTATGTTACATCAATGAACAATGTGTCAATGTCTGTCACCTTACCACCCACCATATTATGAACACAATGGTCACGATGCGTCAAAATGGTCGCCTAAAGGTAAGTCATTTTTTGTAGGAGTGTGTCATGGTATTCATAAGGTATGATGCACATGGTGGGTCATACAATTGACAACTTTCTACTAAAACTAGGCTCTAGAACCATACTAATAATAATATTGTTTGAAAGATAATTATAATTATCAGAATTTCATGCATTGTTGTGAATTAAATAAGTTGGTACCTCATTTTCCGACCTTTTGAATGCGGGATACCATTGTTTACTAATTATTGCCATATCTTTACATTTTTTTAATAGCACCCCTCTTAATTTACACATGACTTCATAAAACCACCTATATTTCATTTATGGGAGGTCTGGTATTGAAAGTGTTTTTTTAGTATTTAATTATAATTAGTGACAAAAAATAATAAGTGGACCCATACAGTAGTTATAATAAACAATGGCCTACTGTACTGTATGGAACTCTCTGGCCACTACTATCGAATATGCCATATAGCATGTACAGTATCTTTGAGCCCAGTTCACCAATTACATGAAAGAAGTTCTGATTTTAATGGTAGCAAATGCATATTAGGCTGCCAGTGAAAATCAAAATCCTTCGAATGTGTGGGATGTTGGTCAACTTTTAACCAGTAATAACACAATTTTAACATCCTAACTTTTATCAAAAGTTGCTTATACAGTTTAATTAAAAGAATACACAGATTGCACATTAAAATGAAAGTGGGTCATACACCCAGGCTTTTTCAAGTATTACAGTTGCCAAAAGTTGTCTGTTGATTGTTCATCATACATGTATTTCAAATTGCAGTAGCTGACAACAAAGTGTATGCATTTGTTTAATCCTAGTGCCTGATTCATAAATAGCATTAACCATTTAATTGCAGGGACAAGTTTTAAATGACAACAACCTGAATTATCTAGTGTATGAGCAATGGCTAGGTTCCGATCTCTCTGAAATAGCGCCCCCAGTGTTGCCAGATGGAATCAATAAGCAAGTGAAAACTGAGTTAAAGGGAAAATACTGCTTGCAGGTATAGAGTCATTTATGTTCTTGTAACTTTTTTGAAAGCTGTATCAATCACATATGTTTAATTCTCTGCTATAAACTGTGAAGACTAATGCATTTCTCTGTAGGTCTTTATAAGGAATATTAGACTTGGGCTAGAATTTAACTGTCGTAAAAATTGTGTATGCGAAAATATTGGCACATACTGTAATACTGCATAGCAAACTGCATTCATATTATTATATATGTTTCACAATGTCTTTTTTTATTATCAGATGAATTCTATTGCGGATGTAAGTGAATCCGCCTACTCACAACTACAGCAAGCAAAAGGAAAAGTGAATGAAAATGTGCTAGTTACAGCTACTCAACCAACACAAACACAGGTAAGATTATGGACTGTAGTGTAACTAAATGATCACCTGACTACATCTGTAGAGGGCCTTATATTATATAAATGTCCTCTGTTTCATCTGTTTATGAGGACAAGTTGGGATTATGTCGACACGGTAACTCACCGCAACTCAACTATACTGAAAGGAACTAGGGTCGGAGCACTTATGTCGACTACACTAAAACTCACTGTAGTAACTAGTAATGGTTACAATATTTTTATTTTATTTTTATTTGTTCTTTCTTTAAACTGAAATACACTTTCAATACAAATGTACTGATTTCCAAAGTGGTTCAGTAAACATATTTACAACAAAAATAAAATATAAAAGAAAAACAAAAAGAAAGAAAACAGATATAAAACTATTTACAATTGTGAAGGAAAAAAGGTTAATACATATATGATTTCTATAGTGAAGGTTTAAAAGTTGCCAAATACATATGGAGTTCTGATTTTATGTTATTTGGTAGAGAATTCCATAGTTTAGTTGATCTATAAACAAAAGTTCTTTTACCCTGAGAGTTATACTGCACATGCGACGTGATTCATAGTTATATTAGAACCAGTATGCGAGAGTGATCATTACATTCAGTCCCAGAAAAGATAGAACATGTTCAACTCAACGCGCTTATGTCAACATATTTTGCATCTTGCGTTCAGTCACTAGAAGTGCTTATTTTATATCAACACAGTTCAGGCTTATGTCATTGTCAGCATTCCTGGTCGACATACAGTAAGTTAGATGACAATTATTCAAATTTGAAAGAATGACTAAAGCTACTGCTGTTTATGGTGACCAACTACAGTAGCAGTCAAGTCAATAAAGGTCATCCTCAATGCAATGTTAAATTTAGAAGCAATTAATATTTAACATTTTGTAATTCTTTTAGTTCAAAAATAGTAACAAGTCCAGTAGAATGCTAATGTTATATTTGACTGATGGACATCAAAATCTACAAGCTATGGAGTATAAACCAATACAATGTCTTAACACAAATCTACTACCAGGAACAAAGGTATAAAATTATAATTTATTTTCTGTCTACTTGATTAATTTGATGCAAGAAGTTCGCGATTTAAAGCTCAAATGTTTGTTCAGATAGTTTTTAAATCCTCTTTTGTCGTGTTTCATTAAAAAAAAATTAATTGATTCACAACCTGCTAGGATATGACAATGTTTACTTCAACATAAATTAATATGACAATATTAATGTGCATCTCTAGGCTTGTATAGTATAGTGCATATTCGACTGATCGCATACGAGATCCTCAAACTACGAGTTAATTTTTTTTTGTTCTTTGAAGGTTGTTATAGAGGGAAGTATAACATGTAGACTAGGTGTCTTAATGCTATCAGCTGAGCACATCAAAGTACTTGGTGGAGAAGTGGATTCACTTCTTGAATCTAACTCTCAGATCCAGTTGTTGACTAAAGCTCTGTAAGTGAATTTGATTAAGTAGTACATTACCATATATTAATAATATGACTCAGGGGTTTTGTAAATCTTCAACCAGCAGATATTATCCACCTGTAAATGGTCTTTCCCGCCTGCTCCGGACCGGCTCCGTTAAATAAAATTGAAATTCAATGTAAAGGGATATGGGAAATATTTAGTTGAAATTAAATATATTTTTGAAAGAGATCCATCTAAGCTTACAGTAGTAACATTATGGCTGACCACATCATTATCTGGTATATCCTGAAATGTCAAAGGGTTGATTTAAATTTGTTTCTACTACGACTTACTGTAGGTCAGATGAAGGCCGAACAAAAGTTCCTGAACACTTCAAAGATAGAATCACAAGAAGACCAGTTACTAATGAGCCGGACAAGCAACCATTGGTGAATAAAATGAACGGTGCCTCCACTGATGAGGACATTCTGATGGAAGATGACGATGACTTTAATGATGACATACTGCAAGAGTTGAAGGAAATTGAACAACAGGAAAAACCACATATCCAGGTATTAATGGAAGCTAGGAAGTTTAAATATTAATAGCAGTATGAAATAGACAGGATAATAATAAAATTATTAACTTTTTAGTTAATAATTTTTACTCTCAATTGTTGAAAAATTGCATCAAGACTGCTAAACACTCCTTTCAAACTTCCAAAAGTACTAATCTGAGACTGTTGTGTAATGCTTTAAAAAATATAAAAAATTCCACTATAGCTCTGCAATGAAGTTGCACATTTCAAACAAATTAATTTATTATAAACTGATTATAGAATTATAGACTGAACCAAAAGTGTCAAATTACCTTCACTACTTTCTGAGGCTGCACTAAATGATTATATCGAACTATCCTAAATGCCAATCTCTAGACTGGACCAAACGTTTTCCGTCAAATTACCTTTACCACTTTATAAGGCAGCACTACAAGGATTTTATAAAACTATCCTAACCCTCTAGACTGGACCAAACGTTTTCCGTCCAATTACCTTTACCACTTTATAAGGCAGCACTACAAGGATTTTATAAAACTATCCTAACCCTCTAGACTGGACCAAACTTTTCTGTCAAAGTACCTTCACCACTTTTCTCAAACTGCACTAAATGTTATTCTTTCAAAATCAACTAAACAATCATATAACAGCAAAATGTCATTATTTTGTAGCATGAAGCTGATGTATGGCCTGAAGATGTTGATGAAGAATGGCCTGATGATGATGACCAGTGGCCAGATGATAGTCACATTTTAAATATTGCTGACAATGGCAAATCACAGGCTAATTCTGCTGGACATCAATTGCAGGATAATGGTGAAGAATGGCCAGATGATGATGAACAATGGCCGGATGATGGTGACCAGTGGCCAGATGCTGATGACCAGTGGCCAGACGATGATGACCACCTTCTAGAATCTATTCCAGATGATGCACTTCATCCAGGTAAGGAACATGAATAGTTTTAAAATTGTTTTATTTATATATATATTTAAATTATTAGAATGTTTGGCCAATAATATCAAATTTGTTTTGGCCTGAATGGTACAGGACTGAGACGAGAGCCCTTGACAGCCACCTCCCCCAGCCACGACCTGCTTGCTACCTGTGACCTGCCTTGAATCAATCAAAAGTAGTGATGTCATTCTGCATAATAAATCATTTGTCCAGCCACGACCTGCTTGCTACCTGTGACCTGCCTTGAATCAATCAAAAGTAGTGATGTCATTCTGCATAATAAATCATTTGTCCTTTTAATTAATGCTAATTAGATAAAATAGGAGACATTGACCTTGTAACTTCTGTCTACACTATCTAACTTTATGTGACAAAAAAAAACCTGATGTGCCCATATATGGACATGATGATGTCTTATCACTTTTTTTGTCAAACTAGTTCGATAGTGTAGACATAGCTTTACATCAATATTGATCAACATTTTTCTGTTATATATTTAAGGAGAGACAACAACAAAAGTAGTCGCTGAAAACAATATACATTTACAAGACACAAAGCCTAAACATCGTTTAGTTTGTGAGACGAAACCTATGGTAACAGAAAGAAGTTGGAGCAGTAGTTCTTCCAACTCTACATTTGGAAATTACACATTAAAATCAAAGCCAGTTGCACCTAAACAAGTACAGCAGGTGATACCAAATAGACAAAAAGTACAGCCCCAGTCTGTAGTTACAGACCAATCAAGTCTGCCAAACATTGGACTAGACCATAATTTAAAGAGGGAGGTTAAAAAGGAAACTGTTGTTGAAGATGTTATAATAATTACAGATGATGAGGAAGAGGAAGAAGAAGACATGAACCAGTGTAAGTTAAATTGATTTTAAATAATACATAATAATAATAAAATAAATGATAAAATATGATCTATCATCATTGTGTTAACCAATCATTTTTGCCATACTGCGTTGAAACACCTGTTCACCCAGGTGTACATATGGATACCTGGTTAGGTCAAAGCACCAACTGCCCTGATTTATTGACTGCAGTATGTTTCAATGGTTTGATCAACATAAGCTGGGTAATAATTTAAAAAGCGTCATTTGTACATACATGTTGCCCAGAATTTTTTTAGCTTCATCAATTTTATTTAGCTTTTTGCTTATTTTATTTTGTCTCTCTATTGATACATTTTTTCAGTAATTTGTCTTTGGATTCATATATAAATATAAATAAATTTAGATCACCTGGATATATATGTATAGTATTTGCGCTATAAAATGAATGCATTTTGACATTATTATTTAAATTTAAATATGCATTTTCAAAGATTGACCTGATTAAAAACAATATGCAATTTATTACCACCATTTAAATAAAAACTCTTGATCTTGTTAAAGGCACTATAGAAATGATGTTTGTATTAAAACAAAACTGAACTATACTGTACATCAACATGCCGTTAGCCCTCCTTTCTCTACCCTCTTCTAGCCCTCTTCCTAATGCTGAATTTTTGTTTTGTTGCAGGCACCTCAACAAAATCAGAAATTATTTCTCTACAAGAATCTCTACAACTTACTCAAGGAAACTTTAAAATTAAGGTATTAAACATACTCATTTATTTTTGTCATGATTTTTTATTACTCACATTTTCATTAATTTTGATTAAATCGGTTTGGTGTTTTTTACAGTCATTGACAAATAAGTGATAGAAATTAAAGAAACAATACTTTTTTTTTTTTTAGGGACATTTCACAACATTAATTACTGGTTTGAGTTACGACTCCTCTGGTTGGAAATTGTCAGCCACAGTAACTGATGATGATGGAAAAACAACATTGGATGTTGACCTAGATGATAAGGTAGTCTTTTTCAATGATATGTTTGCTCAAGGCGCTGTGAACTCAGTACAAGTCATGTCACTGCAGCCAATTACACTCTCTACACTATTACAATCGCACTCCTCTGTAGTAGGTCCTTTATATTAAAGGACACACAAATGTTTTGTGTACCCTGAGCCTACGGTTTGTAATAGTTTGTATCTGAGAAAACTGGAGAGAGTTTGCCAATATTAAGGCAATGGGTTAACCACGGTTCAATTATTCTTCATAGTTAATGTTTTTTACAGTATTGTCTGTTTATAAATTTTATTGTTATTCATTTTTGTAGGTACTTTCTCAACTTATTGGATTTACTGTTCTCGAAATGATGGTGAGTAGCATTTATATTGTTTCACTTTTTGAATTGAAAATGTCAAAATTGGAATCATGAGTAGGTGCATAGGTGGGGTTAAGTATTATGAAGATGACTTTGAACAGATATTAATTTTCATCTAGTATGCAAATAATTAGTGCGATGGTACAAATAATTTCATAAGGTGCGATTATAACCAACTTTTCTTTCACCGAATGAAATTTGTTCCATTGCACGAATATAAAACATTCATTGTGCTTTTAGCGAGAGCCATTCAGAATGCGACATTTTTGTACTCATAGTAGAACAATTATAAACAGTGCACACCACATGTTGATCGAACATGACCAGTCAAAACAGCCTTTCGTGCCTATAATTGCTCACTGTGTAACAAAATGAACTTGAACTGAAATGAAATTGCAGTACTCATGCGCATAATGACATTGCACTCTTGATGACATCATTAAGAGTGCACTAGAACATTTATTTAATACCATGTGACCCACAATCCTCCAATCAAATGACAAGAATCTACTTATGACTGTGTTTTAATTATTTCTATCTAATTGTCATATTTTTAGTAATTTCAAATTCCTTTGACTTGTTGTTATTCATAGTTGATGAAGAAAGAAATGAAGAACAATAAGAAAGAGGTTGCAATACGGATTAAATCGGTGAGTAAACCAAAACAGTAAATAAGAGATATACTGTATATATCTAAAACCTTTTCACACTGCAAAAAGTAACAACAAGTTGTAACCAGGGTTACATAGTGTGCAGACAATTTTGTGAAAAATTTCATAGAGTACCCTTGAGACGACTGTTTTTTTGTGTTCTGAAATGTCCTGAGTTGTTACTGCGCATGAGTAATTGCCCTGGTATTAAACTGACCAATTATGGTAATCAAATATACTTTCTAACAATTTTCTCAAGGTTTGAAAAACGTGTAATAAACCGGGAGCTAAAAATACAATTGTTAGATGTGAAAAGGGTATGACATAAAAATAATGTCTTAGTTTTTTTTCCTCAGGGATTATCGGAATGCCAGGAAGCGTTGAAGAAAATGCATTGTGTAATGGTGATAAAGAAGACCAATCTTACTGGCCATCCTTGTGTTATAGAAGTCGATTATCAAAAATCATAATTATATACACTTATATAACAGTTATTATATTACAGTTTATATAGATTAATTACATTACTGATTCGGATTCTGTTTGAAGTACTGTATAAGGAAAATAGAAAAAGCAACCTCCGCCACCAGAGGGAAAAGAAAAAATGTATCAAGAATCGTGAATCGGGTCGTAATCCTATCAGAAATTTAAATGGAGCTACGTTTACATACCCTTCGCAGTACATGTATATATATGTATATGTATGTTTATACATGTGAACATATGCAATGCTTAAAATGATGTAATGTAGAATTTAGGTTAAAGTCATCGCAAATGAAAGACCATCTATTAGCCAGGTGCTAGGAGATACGTCCCATTATGTCATAAACTCCAAAGACTCCCTATTAGCCAGGTGCTAGGAGATCCCACGTCCCATTATGTCATAAACTCCAAGCAAAATTAACAACATCATAGCGAACCATAGCTATTTTAATTCATGGTTTTTCTGAACAAGTATGTTTTATTTAAATTCAAATTATGTATTGTACTGTATATAGAAATTAAATTATTGTATACATTGATAACATTTTTGAGTTTTTTTGTGCCTGTATCAACTTTAGTTTAATAATTTGATATTTGTCTTTCATATTTCTTTTATAACAAATATCAAACTTTGCACTTACGTAATATTCACTAGGCCTACTAGGTTTTTAAAAATAAGAAGAAAACTTTAATGAATAATGCTAAGTAAAGACTGCAGCTGCTGTTCTCCCCCCATGAAAAAGTTTATCTTTTTCAAAATGAATTTTGGTACAACGCCCTCTATACAAAAAAAGACAAAACGTTCAAGATGGCGGCTTCCTCAAGAGAAACAACAAACGATACGGTTTTTTCTTCGTTTATGACAGAGGTAGCATATATTTTCTAAATAACTAAATAATTTGTCCTACATAAGAAAAAGCTAAGGTACAAAACTGCATACCAATTTGTCATGATTGTGGAGTCCAGGCCTTCGCTGATAGAGTTAGGCCCAATAGCCAACATCCAAACAGCAGCATCACGGCGCATTTCATGGCCATGCTGTGTGTTGGCCTATGCTTTTTAATCCGGCCTAACAAGGCCTAGACTAACCGACTAATCCCATCCGAAGCTATGGTCCAGGTATCTATCTATCTAGGCTCACTCTCTAGGCCTAGGGGCCTAGGCTATACTAGCCTAGATTAATCATAAATCATAAATAAATGTTTTTGATTGATGCCAGCTTTATTGTGATGATTATCATTTAATGTTGTCTAGGCTAGGGCCTATCTATGTCTTATGATGCTATTTAATTGACTAGAGGCCTAGCTAGGGCCTAGGCCCTATGATTTATAAAATAATAAATAACTATTTTCCAAAAAATGTGTTAGGCCTATATTGTACATCAATCAATAATCCGCCACTTCACCTAATTGTCTGAAATTCATTTCTAGGCCTAGGCCTATAGATAGGCTATATAATAAATATATATTGGGAGAAAGGGTTACGTCAGAAATTATACATTTATTTACTGAAATTGAGAATGGAATCTCCAGCCACATGATCTTAAGAAGTGTTATGACAATGTGAAATAAACTAAAGTAGGCCTAGTCTTTAGATGAGTATTGAATGTAAATACAGTACATCTGTAGGCTACAACAATTGATTGATATTTTTTTATCAGGTAAAAGAAATAGAGAAGAAGGATTCGGTTTTAACAAGCAAACAGCAAATTGACCGTTTATTGCGTCCAGGAAGTACATACTTTAACCTTAATCCATTTGAGGTATTTATGCTAGTTATATTTTCATTAATTAACTGTTTTTCTCACAAATCTAACCCAATTTTACCTACCAGGCCATACTAAATCTCAACCACATTACTGTATAATGTAATCAAATATCTTATATGGAGACCAAACTTGTCAATGTTGGTCTTGAATTGATGCATGTGTAGTCTATATAATACATGATTTGATTTTAACATTAACTTCAAAGGGAATATTTTGGTATAAATTCCTTCACTTACAAAAAAATATACAAGTATGAAATTTGCCTAGACAGCCGAGTCTAGTGTCAAGCGATAAAGGCTATAGCACTAGAAACTGTTGCCATACCAGGGAAGAGTGTAATTTCACTTTTCTATAGCCATACAAGTGGTAGGTTAAATGCTCTTCTTGACCATGGTTCTTGTAGTAGAACAAGTCTAATAATTATGTAATAATTTAATTAAATATACTGTAGTAACCATTCATTGTAAATTAAGAGATAACCACAACATAGGTTTGTCTTACAACAAACAATTGTTCTTGTAGGTTTTACAAGTAGATCCAGCTATGAAGGTTGAAACTATTAAAAAGCAATACAGAAAGGTAACATTACACATACTTTAAATACTTTTTTGCAGTATAATATTGTACTATATTTGATTTGACCATAATTAGGAAATATTCTATTTTTACATGTAGGAAATAGATTGATAATATAAGTAAGTCATTGTAATATATAGTGTGTGGATTGATGCTAACATTTAATTTGTCACTGACAAATTATAGGTGATCTTTTTGTGATTGTTGATTTAATGAGAAAGAATAAATTAATTTAAAAAAATTAATAATGCAGTGTGTAAATAATTAATGTATCATGTTAATAAGACTATTTAATATTTAAAATCTTTGAAAAGTTCTTTTCTGTTACAGTACGTCATTATAAAACCGATTACTCTCACTGCAGTGATGAAGGTTTAGTGTTAATCAAAAGCTAGTTCCTTTCTTGCTGTTTTACTTTATCGTTACGTTTTGATTTAGGTTTTAGCTGTATATTTACAGTATATCTCCATTGAGATAACCATCAAATTTTTAGTATTTTGCCTTTTAATTCATAATATTAAGTTGATATAAAATTTGTTGTTTTCAGTTATCAATATTAATTCATCCAGACAAGAATCCTGATAACAAGGAGCGTTCATTATCAGCCTTTGAAAGTAACAATTATTTTATCATTTACAGTTAATAATATATAAATAGCAATGGTAGATATGGAATAACCCAATACAGATTTATACAAAAATGTTGTCATCTAGTTTAAAAATCCTTTGTGCACAAACAAAACCATGCATTATTTGTAAATTGTATCAATTAGTAAATTAAAATATGTAATTTTTTTTATGAAATATCGATTTTTTGTCAATAAATTTTATCTTTGGGTAATTTAGTAAAAATTAAATTAGTCTACTAGAGGACAAGGCTATTTTCCAAAAATAATTCCTAACAATTTATTTACATTTTGTATATACACATTTTTTCTTATTTGATATAACAGTCATAAATAAGGCAATGAAGCATATAGAAGATGAAACTCAAAGAAAACGTGTTTTAAATACTATTCAAGAGGCCAAAGAAAAAACAGAGTTTGATGTAAGTAAATGTGTACTCATTATTAAAACATACATTACAGTATATGGTATTGTAGAAATAATGAATGTTATGAGTTAAATGGGAATAATATTTTATGATTTGACTGTTCTATTTGACAGAGCCAAGTTCAATAAAACAGTAAATTTCTCAGCTCTGGACTGGGCCTAACAATATATGCTACATTCTATATACTAGTTTGAGCGTCACATATAATTGTGCTAATTGCAAGGAAAACAAAATTGAAAAATATCTTAAACAATAATTTTAAAATGGATTAGCTCTGATGCAAATGTACTCAATACAGTTATGAGTACATTTTAAATACAGGAAAAGTTACTATTGGGTTGTATGCAATGAAACTCACACCCTCATTGAGTATAAATGACTAAGAAATGATTAAAACTCTACTCGCATTATAAAACAGATCAAAGCCATACATTGACAATATTTAAACATACATTTTCAGCTTGAAGAAAAGAGGAAGAAACTTAAAAAGGAAGGAAAATCAACAGTTATAGAAGAAGATAATCCAGAAAGGGTAAGATAAAATCAATGAATTAATTTATAAATATTAAAGTCTTCTGCACTTAAAAATTAAAATAATATGAAATATGTAATATATGTTTTAAAACAATATAAACTCTAATGCATGTCTGTACAATTGAGGGACTAGTACTGTTCCGCTGTACCACGCCGAGAGTGTTAAAAGAGTCGCTATCCAATTGAATTTGAACAATACCATGATGGTCTAATGGTTAGGATGTCTGCATATCATTACCAAGTAGAAGGTTCCGGTTTCATATCTTGGTTGGGCCGACTTTTTCTCATTCTCACAGATATCCTTATCTGTATTGTTTCAAATTAAAATTAAATTTCAATATATCACTTGGTGGTTTAGAATATATTCTGTGCCTGTTAATTAATATAATAATACCATGAGGGTCCCAAATGATCAGCAAATGCTGAATGGATCACCATCAATAAATATGGTTAAAATAATAATTAAAATAAAATAAATATAATTTAATGTAGCTTAATTGTCACCATTGTCTATTTGTGTTCAAGACATCTCAAAATGTCAAATCTTTATTATGATATCTGTCCACATTATGACCCATATCCAAACTGATTAAGTCTAGTTGTACTTGAAACATACATACATAAATAAACGTACATGTAAATCATAAAATATTTTATAACATCAAACTATTTAAACAACATACATATGAATATGTGATTTGCCATGCCGATCAGGTTGAGAGATTTGTCTCAGACATATTTGAACAGCATTTGAAACATGTTTTCTAGCATAAAGCTGCCCTCTACAAAACAACAGTAAAACTGTTCGCTGATTATGAGAGGCGGCGTAAGGAGTTAGAGGATAGAGAGCAACAGATAAGGAAACGAGAACGTGAGGAAGAAATTGCAAATGAAGATAAGACAAAAAAGCAAAAAGAGTGGCAGAAAGAATGGGAGGTAAGTTCAAAGGTCATCACACCTTAGCAAGGTGCATCTATATAATAGTTACGATTTTCAATCATTTTTTTTCCATTTCATTTACAGTATTTATTCAACTAAAGCAGTAGTTAAAAATATTAAAGCCTCGATTGTACTGGACTTAATTCGCCAGCTAAATTAACCAGAATAAGTTCAATCCGGACACTGGCTACAATTCCCTCCGTGTTAAAGTCCAATGGTTACTTTTACTGACCACTGCCTGCCCAGTAGAACTGACCATGGTCTTGTTAAAAATAATCACGCCGGCTGAAAAGTCCAATCCGAACGTGCAGTTAACTGCGTGAAATTATTCAAGTGGGAACAATGGTCAAATTTACAGATGGGCTTGGGTAAAGTTACCTTGGTAAAATTTATCATTTCAAGTCCAGTGCCAACAAGGC
This sequence comes from Antedon mediterranea, assembly GCF_964355755.1. Classification (NCBI taxonomy): domain Eukaryota; kingdom Metazoa; phylum Echinodermata; class Crinoidea; order Comatulida; family Antedonidae; genus Antedon; species Antedon mediterranea. The sequence continues at coordinate 16,282,089 of NC_092676.1, forward strand.
TTTATTTAAAATTCTTATTATTTTGTTTTAGGATGGGCGAACAAAACGAGTAGATAACTGGAGGACTTTCAACGATAAAAAGAAAAAGAAGAAAAGTAGTAATAAGGGACAGTTTCGACCACCAAAGCCTAAACTTGAGCAACGATGATTGAAATATAAAGTAACAGCCCATATTGCCAAGTCTACTATTTTCAGGACTTTATAAGAAGTATTTTGATACTGAACTTGTTTTTGTAGTTTGGTATTGTAGGTTTGTACCAGAAGCAGCCATTAACGGCTGTATATTTTGAAGGTGTCACTTGTGTACAATCCTACATATTTTCTGGATCACACTTCTGAGATGATCCATCTTTGACAATCTTTGGAAATGATCCCAGACCAGAATACAACTTTAGCCAATATATTGGTCATTATTTTAGACCGTGGCCAAAAGTCTGTTTAATTTTAATGTTGTTTCTAACTGCTGAAGGAGCACAAACGACTATTAATAGTTATAGCTACATTATAGTTGATGTTTGCATGAGTTGGAATGATGGTTAGAAGAGAAGAAAAGAAAAAATATAGATCTACTATGCCGTATTATAAAGACTATTTTTCAAAGACTTATGATACTGTATGAAGTACAACATTGTGATTTGAATACCATGTGATGCCTTTCTGTCACTGATATCTGTTTGGCTAGTAATCAAATACCTTTTGTTTTAAATACTGCTACTGCTATTACAGTCAGCTGTTAGTAGATCATGCTTTTGATCATTATGTTAGAAATCGCAGAGAGTTTAAATGATAGATGGTATTGCAGTTTTGCTTTTGCTTTAAACATGTATACAATAGGAATGCAGATCTCGTCTTATACTTTGGAAAAGGATTACGGCTATTGTACCTTGGAATGGAATTTGTTATGGTCATCTTGGCTGAAAAGAATTGTGATCATTAATACAGAAATAATGTTTGACAAACGATATTTTGATTTTACTAGGGAGCCCCGTAAAATCCAGCTATAATACATGCAAACCTGTGTTTATATTTTACTAGGGAGCCCTGTAAAATCCAGCTATAATACATGCAAACCTGTGTTTATATTTTACTAGGGAGCCCTATAAATCCACTATAGTTCATGCAAACCTATGTTTATATTTTACTAGGGAGCCCTGTAAAATCCAGCTAAAGTTCATGAAACTATGTTTATATTTTACTAGGAAATCTTGTTTCATTCTAATGCATTCTAAGAATAGAAAAATTGGTTTCTCCTACTTACTACACATGCATAATATGTGTGGCATAAAGTGATTGTTGTAAACAATTTTCACCATAAAATGTTTGCTTGTGTGACAGCCCATAATAATAATCTGTAAAAGAGTGTAGTTAAGCAGGGAGTTAAAAAATTAAGTAAACATTTTTTATTTTGAGAAAGTGAATGTTTGTATTTACTATATAACAATACAAAGATGTACTTTCCATTGGCTATTTTCATTTTGGCTTGTATTTCAATATTTTCTATTGTTTTATTTAATATTTTAATGCATTACTAGCAAAATATTTATTTATTTAAATGCAGTCACTTAAAAGTGATTAATCAGCAACGTGTCTACATTCCTTCTTGATTTTGCTTGTGAACATTCTTAGCACATTTTTTTTAGAAAAGTACCATTGGTATTTCCAAAATTCCAAAAAACTCCTACCTATTAGTATTAAATTACAAGTTTATTTATGTTTTGGCATCTAATAAACTATATTAAAATCAAGCAATAATTAGTTACTAAAGCGTTGTCCACACACACTAAAGAAGCATGCATGGGATGAAGCGTTGTCCACACACACTAAAGAAGCATGCATGGGATGAAGCGTTGTCCACACACACGAAAGAAGCATGCATGGGATGAAGCGTTGTCCACACACACTAAAGAAGCATGCATGGGACAAAGTCAAGATAATCAAAATTATATCCAAGTTACAACCAACACATGAGCTTATTTGAACAGTTAACGCTTAAATTCATGTGACAAAAAAATGTGATGTGCCCATATATGTACATGGTGACATCATATCACTACCATATTTGGGCACATCACACTCTTTTTGTGAAACTAGATTGATAGTGTAGACAGTATACATAGTGTAAACTGTATTTAACTACAATAGAGAAAAGATCATGTAAACATAGTTTATACAGGGAGTTGTAAAACTCTATGGTTTATATTGAGTTGAGATAATGATTGTAATGTAATGATGATTGGCAATGGTTAAATGACGCATTCTTCCAACCCACTGGCCCTTTAAAAATCTGCAAAAAGTTCAATTGGAAAAAACTAATATGTTTTTATTTGAATGTAATTAGTTTACTAGTATTTAAAAATCAATGTTATGAGGTAATACATTCTTTTATTGTAATGTGTTTTTTTTTAATTCTTGTCCTAACAATGTTAATACACCTTGAATTTCATCCAAGATTTTCTAAGTACAGGGCTACCTCTAATAGCAGATCTTCAGTATATTATCTAATTTTAATTGTTCAGTGTTATGGCAGGACTACTTCCAATTTAAAACAACATACAGGACCCGGGTTTAGTATATTAATCTGCAGATGTGTCATTTGGACACATTTCGTCCAGTTATAGTTGCATTTTTAACTGCTTAAATTTAACCCACATAAAGATCTGGGTTTAGTATACTTTGTATTTATTTCTATTGTGTAGGGCTATAGGAGTGGATCCAGGAGGTAGCGCTAGGGGTGCTCGCTCCCTCTTTTGCCAAAGAAGGAAAGACCCTTGGTTTTGTACACCAAGGGGTCCTCCAACACTGGGTAGTTGCATTGAAACTTCTCATGCTGTGGGGCCTCAAAATCTCTGAGGCCCCTGAGTTTAGCCAGTGAGCACTCATAGCTGTTACCATTAAAAAAATCCTGGATCCATCCCTGGTATTTAAAGTATGTTATATATTGGAAAGAAACATTTATGGTTATACATGGCTACCTCCAATTAAAAAACACAGAAGACTGGTCTATCAAATCTGTTAATACAAGAAAGTTTAATGTAATTGTGTCCAGCTATAGTTATGCTATAGATATACACTATACACTACGTGTATCATAATGATCGTATTATAATGTATATTTTTTATAACAATGTACTGTGTATATTAAGATACAATGCAAGCTGTTACTCCACATCAGAATAAATTCAATAAAGAACATGGTTGATTACTTTGAACTTTCCATATAGTAGGGCCTGTTTATGCTGCATATTGCCAAACTGTTTATTTAAAAAATATAATCTTTAAACTGACTAAATTTAAACTAAATTTATGTTTGATTGTAAATAATATTACCGTAATAATAATTGTACCCAAAATTCAATGTAATCAAGTGTTCTAGATACTACAGCTGTCAATCAAATAACTGTTCTTTTGCATTTCAGTTAAAAGTTGCACAGTGATAACCAGTTAAATGGCATTCTAACCAGTTAAATGACTTCTAACCAGTTAAATGGCATTCTAACTCCTAATAGTTTTGTGTTTTAACCGGTATTTTTATGCTGCCATTTAATAGTATAGTATTGAAAATTTGTCTCGTTTCTGCTGCAAAGAAGTTAGGGGCAATTTATTCACACAGTTATTATTTGGTTATTTTTTTGCGGCAAAAACAGGCCCTAAAAACTATAGTTAGTTATAATGTGTAGAAAGGATGCTGTTGCAGAGAGGTACAGTGTTCAAGCTTGTTTCTCTGCAATGTAAATAATAATAAAATATGTGAACTTTTCATCTTTTTTTGTTGTTGACTATTATTGATTATAATTTTATGCTGTGCCTAAATTATACTGGATACCAGAGTATATTCTAAATATCTCTCTAATCTCAGTAGTATTTACGTGTACATTCACAAAGTCTGATGATGTCATTACAGGGTGACTTCTTTGTGAATTATATAAATCTGATGTATACAAAAGTGTGAAGAAGTTATTTTAAATGTATGGTTCGACTTTCATTTTATTGTCAAAGTTAGAAAAGAAACTTATATTGTAGAACATTGATATTTAAAACCACAACATTCTATTATGTTATGACTTTGTTTAGGTACATCATTTGTGTTGTTTGTTCTGTATGATTGCCTCCTATGGTATATATATAGGGACAATGATGATAACATTTGCTTTTGAAAATACTCGGCAATGCATCTAAATACAGTACATAATAATTATACCCTTGTATTGCATATAAACAGTTCAAAATATTTCGGGCCTGTTCAGGCTAGTTATTTACCCAGATAAGTTGGTTCCTACCCATCAGAGTTAATGCATCACCTCACTCACCACTAGTTTCCTGAGGTCTTAAAATAATTTTGCCTCTTCAATATACCTTAACATGTATGACACTTGATGATAGAACGAGCAAATGACAGTGCATATGTTAACACTGTGTTTTAAATGTGGTACTACTGTATATCTCTGGTCTGATGTTTAGAATGGCGTTTTGCTTTTTGTGTGGAAGAGAATATAGTGGGTTGGGTTCATCCATATGGGTTGGGGTGTTTATTCAAAGCAGGATGTTATTCAAATAAATACAGTATTCACTATGCATACACATTTTTCTAGGTCCAGAACTGGATAACTCAAAATAAACAAGCACATTCTACAAATAAAATTTATTTATTTTAAATCAATAACTTGATTGCTGATAAATACTGTAAAACAGATATAGAAAATTAGTCAATAGTATTTTTCATATAAAATATACCGACTACAGTACACTACTACAATTGTTCATAAACCACAATTGATTATTGAGTTTTTCACGTTATCATAGATTCCTCAATTGATTCATTTTAAAGTTCAAGTACAACGTGAAACTACAATATTTTACCTCATTTAACTGGATTTATTATCATGATTTTTGTAAAAACCATAATATATAATTCTATTATAAATGTTGAACTTTTGAATAATAGTATATAATCTTAGACCAATTAAAATAAATATTGATAAATCTACATTTGTTTAGCACTATTTTGATAAAATATCAGAATGCTTGTGGTTCTTTAAATAATGTATTGTACCCCACAAACATGATGATTAATATAATCAGACTTTAAATAGTCCATTTTGTAGTTTTAACAAAGTTAATCACATTAGTAGAGAAAAACCAACAAATATAATGTTTTCACTTATAAAACGACAAAATAAATGGTTAAATTCAACCAAAAACCCATTGGCTGGCAGCCAATTAAACTATTTTTTTGCATAAATTACATTTTTCAGTTAAATAATTGTAATAATAAAAGTGAATAACTATTATGTGACATTAAAATGGCATTAAACAAAACAATTTAAAAAAATCTTTTTTGAAGGGAGACAATATCATATACAGACCACAATTTTCTTTCTAATTTACAGGTAAGTATTTAGCTAGTACAACCTATATGACTATAACATCAGAAAATGAATTGGCCATGAAACCATACCATTGAACCAGTTACATGTATAAACTGCTCGGCTATGGATAAACCACTTGGCCAATGCAAAAGGCAGCCATGGATAAACCACTTGGCCAATGAATTACTTTTTATTGTGACTTATCATTTTTCGCTATAAAGAAAATTGAATAGATGTACTTTCAATTGGTTCTTCTCTTCTCGTCAAGTATAAACAAATTATTTCAAAACCTTGCATTAATATTGGCCATTTAATATTAAAATGTATGAAACATTAGCAACCTTTTTGTTCCAGTCTGCTATGAAACAATAAAACCTGACAGCATCTGTGGATGCTCATCTTCGAATATGGTATTGCTTTTACATTAGTGAAATCACTAATTTTTACCCCATCAGATTACTAAAATATTCTCCTGGTCTCTGATGTTCCTGAAAACAAACTGTCATCTACATGTGTGGCTACTGTGTTATCATAGTCCACCCCCCCCCCCCCCCCAAAAAAAGAGCTGTTGGTAAACAATTTTGGTTTCTGTCATGATCTATTATACAAATAATGAATGTTTATAAGTGCAATGGTACAAATAATTTCATGAGACTATAATAGAACATTTCATCTTTCACTGATGAAATTATTTGTTCCATTGTACGAAATAAATATTCATCATCAAATATTCATTATTTGTTTTATACCACACCTACTTTAATGAGAGGTTAGGCCAAAAGGCAGCGCTCCAATTTTTGACGTGAGGTAGAACAATTATAGACGGCGCAGGTTAATTGAATGTGGTCAGTCAACAAGAGCCTTGGGTCACATGTATGGTTGCTGCTCCTTGTGTAACAAAAATGAACCCGCAAAATGAAATTGCACACTCGATGTCATAAGGGTTCAATATTGCACTCTTTGTGATGTAAGAGTTCAATATTGCACTCTCGATGCCATAAGAGTTCAATAGAATATTTATTGGATATCATGTGACCCACCATCCCTCCAAAAGTCAAGAATCTACTCAGGTTTGTTATAAATCTTCGTACATTAGTAGACCGGCAGCATACTGAGAACAAAAGGTCCCTATCAATAATTACTATCCAGAGTTTAATAAAATACTATATTTCTATTGATTACGGCCATGTAATTTTCTTAGGTTTCTTCTTTGGAGAACTATCACCATCCAACTTCTAAAATATAATGAAATCAGATTTAGTGTTAATATTATTATATTTCCCCAAGACAAAATTCAATAATGCAAACTGAATAACATTAAATGAATGATAGTGATAATGATTATGATAATGATGGGGGTGACAATCTCTGGTTTCTCCTTTGAAGAACCATCACATTCCAACTTCTAAAATAGAATGAAATTATACTCAGTGTTAGTATGGAATTTTTCACACCAGATTTTGTTTCCCCATACCATAATTCAATAACTGCATAATGAATAACAAATGAATGTATAATATACCTGCCAAATCTTACACATGATTGTCCTCATTTTCACACAACACAATGTATCCACACATCATTCAATTTATTCACACATCATAGCACCAAAAACATGCTGGCATTGAATGGCATTAAATAAATTTCTTTTAAATTTAATAATATTTCCAGTCTATTTTCATATTTGCTGTTGAATAGTTGACAACACTGTCAGTTTTCATTGTACATAATCAACCCTCAAAAACTGATCAGTTCTTTAATGTGTCAGGGTCATAGCCAGACAACTTTTTGAGGTATGTACTGTATACAGTAAAAACAAAAATATGTATAAATGACACCATTACCGATACAGTACAGTAGTAAATCTCTGTCTACACTATCAAACTAGTTTGACAAAATAAGTGTGATATGCCCAAATATGATATTGATATTCCCAAATATGGTAGTGATATGACATCATCATATCCATATATGGGCACATCACATTTTTTGTTGCATAAAGTTTGATAATGTAGACAGAGCTTAAGGGCATTTACTTTTCAGTATTGAATAATGTATTATAGGAGGTGTGGGAGGATGTTTTGGACATGGCATGAAAAGAGTTGGCAGGTATACGTACTGTATGATAGCGGTGATTGTGGTAGTGATGAAAATAATTAATACTGTACAGTAGTACTGTACACTTTTATTCTTTCAATTTAATGTAGGCTGGACAGTACTGTAATGTATTGTACTGTACAAATGGCAATTTAAAATAGATACAGTTATTCTGAGAATCAGAAATTACCTGTTCTGTTTGTTGCGAAGGCCTTTTAAGATTTGTAATAGGACTAGTCGATGTTGGCAAGTTCATCGTGCGTTTCTTCGCAGGTGGCGATAATGACGACGTCGATGGTGGACTTTTTAACTTGATAACCTTTCCATTTTGTTTTTTATTGCCTTGTTTCTCTTCGCTGGGGTTTTTTAACTTTGCAATACGATTTTTCTTATTGAGGACAATAGGGGGTGGTTTTAACCTAAAACCAGGCTTTGATGCAACATTTGTTGACATAACGAGACCACCTGCTGTAGGAGATGAGCTGCAAAATAATAACAATTAATAAAAGTGTGATTATTAGAGGAATTTATTTCACCGTTTTTTGGGAATTATCATCAAAATATATACTGTTCTGTTTGAAACCAGTACCAGCATACATGACCAAGTATAATCCCATGTTCGAGTATAATCAAATTTAGGCTAAATTGGACACAAGACTTTGGTAAAATTCATTTTTAATGCAATCTGTGACAATCCAACACCTTATTTCCTAAAATTACTGTACTGTACATTTCTGGCCACTTCGATTATTACCATGCCATTTATACGATATTAGTTCAGTAGATGGTACACTAATTTAAAGTAAATCAGTTATACAGTACTGCAGTTGTACTGTATGTATATTTATTCTTGAGTAAAATGCAAATATATTACTGTTCAGGTTACTTATTAATTGAACAAAGAAAGCGCTTCTGTTAAGTTTGTTTGAATTGAGCTTGACATTGACAAATATATTTTGTCTGCTTTTATATTGGCAGTTAAAAGGCATAAATTGTCTGTGTGTAGTTTTGTTGATTTACAGTACAGTACTTTACTGTTTGTGAACAATGGAAGGGAAGGAAATTATTCCAATGGAACAGATACATTGAAGTATGTAATGTGTGTGTTTATTCTAGAAGACTGAAATCATTTCCTGATAACACTACTCCAGTTACCTACCTAACAGGCCTCGATGAACCTTTAACTGTAAGCAAATTATGTTCCTCGATGGGCTTTGGTGCGAGTGATATTACTTGTTTCTGCCTACTTTTCAGCATTCTTCCAACACGGTTGTTGCGCATTTCACGTTGGGGCCGAGGCAAAACAGTTCGATGAAACAAATCTAACAAGGCTTCTTTAGTAACATTTTCATCATCAATAACAACCATGCGCTATAAGACAATGTATTAACAAATTATTTAGTAATGTCAATGAATTTTTCGTTACAGTTGACAGTACTCTTATACCCCTTTCACACCAAAACTCCGGGGCGTCAACTCCAGAGTGTCTCCGAAGTTTTGCTTTTGGTGTGAAAGGGGTATTACAGTACTTTACACTTACACTCTAAATATTTTAATATGCATTTTTGGAAATAACAAAGATTCAACAACTAAGATGATGCGCATGCGCTATATGTTACGTTACTCCAACACATTTTTCACGAAGCGAAGATGTGATGATGGAAGTTTCTGAGGACTAGAAATGATATTATAAAGAATGCCTAGTAGTACAATAGTCTGGTAAACATTTGATGGGATTTTTCCCAAGAAAATGAAAACTTGTCTTGATATGATAGGCTAGTTTCTTGGCAAACATTGCATGGATCAATTATTATGTAGAGAAAATAAGATTAATTCTCACCCACCCAGACCCTGCGTGATACTTTAGCTACTGTATGTGTTGGTGATATGTACCTAAATTATTGGCGTTTTATTTGGCAGATCATACGCACTGTATGAGGCCTATAGTAGACTTGATCTAATGGATTGTAATTAACAAAAAAACTTGGCCTATACAGTAATAATACCTGTCACAATATATTTCTACAGTTCTTATTTCAGTCTCTCAGTTTCAGATTTCTATACATGTATCACAAGACTGTAGTTTCAGAAAAATATTGAAATTTCGACTGGTGGTGACTAACATAAAAAAAAGACAATAAATACAGACTTGGGGTAAGTACAGTACGACCACACCATCATCAATGAAAAAATCATGAGCACGAGCAGCAGAGACAAAACATTCCTTTTGCGAGCATGCATGAGACTATGTGACAACACACTTTATTTATTCGTGACGTTATTTTACTTTAGCTCCATCCATGTGAAGAAAAGTCATCATTCCCAACTGTGTGTACTGTTTGTATGGGATGTAGGCTACGCTACTCGCATCAACACATGGAAAAAACTATGTCTAGGCCTAGATGTAAACATTTAAATTGTATTAACGTTTCTGCATCGGCAACGATTTCACGACTCAATCATTTTTTTTCGCGACCCAAACAATAGGTCGCGACCCATAGGTTGCCGAACGGCGCTGTAGAGACTAACAATAGCGCCTACACGCTAGTCTCGCTAGAGGCCTCTGCCTGTAAACTTATACCCATCTATTAATTAATACAAATAAATGATTTTACCTGTTTTAAAATAGAAATTAACGATTGCTTCGATAGATTTTCTGGATTTAATAAATTAGACAATTCCTCATTAATATTATCTTCCATTATTATTCTTTTTACAGTGTGTCTCTCAAAATCTACAGTGCAATTGAGATCTGAGAATGATGAGCGTGAAGCATGATATGTATCGTGTTATTTACATCAGTAGACGTTTTACAGACGTCTACTATACATTTCAATTAATAAACAATTTGTCGTAATATCAGATTTGATTTTAACGGCTGGATTAATGTACTGCATTACGACAACATGGCGGCGATCACTGCTCTACAAGCTTACGGTTCTGAAGATGAAAGCAGTGGAAATGGAAGCGAAACAGAGGACAAACAGGAAGATTCAGTGGTACATCTGAAGCCTCTTGAAAAGGGTAACTCTGTAATGAAAATTCAAGATAGGATGATGCTCAATTCAGCGCCAGTTGTAGATTCAAAGGTACGCCTCTAGGTTAGGCGGCTAGGCTAGGCCAACTACTCTACGACTACGTGCGTGTACTGTACACGACACTGCAAACGTTCGGATAGCGAAGCAGTAAACGGCTAGCCTAGGCCTACAGTAGCTAGCTAGGCACACAGTGTATGAGGGCGGCTTAGCTACAGACATTCAGTTTTGGCCTATGATGTCTGTTTGTTGTTTTTGCAAATATAAAGAATTTATTAATATTAATTTAAACAAATGTTAATTGTCTTTTTCGTTCTTGATTATATAAATAAAACTATAAACTCCAAAGAAGGATTGTTTCAACGTTTAAAATTAAATTGTATATCTGCCAACAGTATATTATTGTTTAAATGCGTGTTTGATTTGTTTGTTATTCTGTTTGTTGTGATTGTCTATATGCTGTATTTATGCACTTGTCAATTGTATGACTCACTATACGACCCCCGGGAGAGGTGCGTCATGGGTGCGTCATTTACAAATAATTACTGACGCAGGGGTGCGTAAAAAAACCTAGATGGTACGTCACATCAATGAAAAAGGTGTGTCAATGTCCGTCACTTTATCACCCACCATATCATAAACAACATGGTCACAGTGCGTCAAAATGGGTGCGTCATGGTCACCTAAACGTAAGTCACCTTTTTGACGCACGGGTGCGTCATGGTATTCAAAAGTATGACGCACATCGGACAAATGACGCACCTCTCCTGGGGGTCGTATAGTGGGTCATACAATTGACAAGTGCATTAAGGACCCTATTGGAATTAAGTAGATTTTTCTTTCGACTTTATGGGCTATCTATCATTAGTCTCTTATTTAATGTATTTGCTTGTAAATAGTTTGTATTCATATTCTCTTGTAATCTTATGTTGAAACCAAATCAAATCAAAATTAAACATCAAATCATGCCATCATCATCAACTGTAGTGTAATAGAATACCATAAAAACAAAATAAAAAGAATAGAAGCTCTAGAAAAGAAACCCATCGTGAAAAGAAGCCCATCCAAGAGTCCTATAAAAGTCCATATGGGCTTCTTTTCAAGGTTTTATTTACAGTATTTTTAAAAGGTATCCTTGAATGTAAATTAACAATTTTTATCAGCATAATTGTTCATCAATGAATGGCTAATAGGATAAAAGCTCCATGGCATTGGCCTGTTGACCATAATAATTAAATATGAATACATTTATTATGCGCAAAATGTTATTTTTATGTTTTGTTTATTCTGTGTGCTTTAATCATTTTTAATTCAATTTGCTTTTGATTTCAGGAAGAAGTAGGAGCTAGCATAGGCATACCTGTAGATTTTGCAAAGAAAGAAGTCAGTTTTAATCCAACTTATGAACAATTATTTGCACCAAAGGTAAAAGAATCTTCACCATGTTAAATTTTCATCCGTTGATTCGATAGACCACATTTCCACAGCAATAAAGTTAGAAGATTAGAAATGAATTTATTATACATGATACATGCCTATTTTGGCCAGGAGACTCCCGTATTTTAGACTCGTCTCCCGGCCTAACATTGTGCTTCCGGTTTTTCACATTTTCTCACGGATTACAAAGATAACAGAATTTTGATGTACTGTATATGTGTTGTTTTCTGCATACAGACACAAGAAAATGTATTATATTTAAGCCATTGTATGACCCTCTGCAGTCTTAAACAGAAAGTACATTCCCCTCACATAGGCTTGTCAAGTTGCACGATGCACTTAACGCTCCCTGTCTCAGTAATAAACAGAGGGCACTGTTGATCTACACACAAAACACCAACTCCTGTTTAACTTAGCAGTATGTATACACAAACTGCATTTTTACCTAATTTGATCTCCCAAAAATTGATCCAAAATAAATTTACCCAAAAAAGTCAAAGTAGTTTAAATTAAATATATATTTGACTGGTTAAGTAGGTGATTCATTAATTTGTTAATTCCTGTAGGTTGGACCTGTACATCCATTCAAGACACAGCAAGCACTAGCACATAGGAATACCACTGCAGGATATGTTGAACCTACTCATTTTAATGCTTTTACATTTGAAAACCAAAGAAAGACATTTCACAGTTATGGTAAGATTAGGCCTACTGTACTAAAAGTTTAATTTAATTACCATAATTTAAAACAGTTATCATTTTAATATTATTCTTTGTGAAAGAAGTACTATACCTGTTCTTACTATCAATAGAAGGATGTTTTGACCTAGATCCATTTTGGACCATTCAATCGTGTTTTGAAGTGCAAATAAATCTTAAGAGTTACCTTTTAGTTATAAAACATTTTGAAATAAATTGATTCTCTGTGTATTTCTTTTTTTACTGATAATGTGACAAAGGTGATACTGTGAAAAATACTATATCTTAAACCCACTTAATTCACTCACTCAATTTTTATAGGTCATGCTTATAGTTTAAAAAAATACGTTGTAGAACTTGATAAATACCACAAATCATTTGTTTGGGCATAAAAATTGGATGTTTGACCAAAAAAATGAACATTTGGGGCAAAACATCCCAGGCAAAATGTCCCTGATTCAACTGTCTCTATGTGTATTTTTTATTGTATAACAAACCATGGTTGTGCTACATCTATACTGTATCGCAGCTAGAGTAATCAGTATTCTAATAAGTAACAATAGCATTAAAAAAGCTTTATGTAAAATACAATAGCATCCGTTTCTATATTTTTATTTTTTATTTACTTAATTTTAGGATATGCTCTGGATCCAAGCTCAGAAAGTGATGGCACGAAAATTGTAGGATTAGTTGAGGAAGCCAAAAAAAATGAAGGTGAGTTTTTATTTCTACAATAAAAAAAAAAGATTTTAGAACTGAATTGAAACATTATAGGAAGCACACAAAAAAACAAACAGAAAATCACCGTCATACAGTGAGTGAGCTGTTGTTCAATCATTAAGACTAATATACCCTTTTCACTCCTCAAAAAGTAACAAGTTGGTAAACCAGTTTTGCGTAGTGTGAAGACAATTTTCAGAAAAGTCGTCCTCGATTTGTCAAGGGACCACCGACAAGAGGCCTGTTATTTTTTTTCAAGATGTCCTGAGTTGTTACTGCGCACGTGTGCATGCCCTGGTATTAAACCAACCATCATCATATAGTAATCAAATAGCGTGCAACTAATCTTTCTCCCGCAATTTCTCACAATTTGTATTTATGCGTGTGTATGACAACATATAATAAATTATAGGATTTTTATTTGAATTGGAAAAATGAAACAACATACGATAGGACATACATTAGATTATTGTTATAATTGTTGGTACTTCTTTCTCCATAAATTCTTTCTAGAATCTAGATATCAAATTGTTGAATCAGACAAGTTATTATTATTCATCTAGTAAACAAAATATGAAATAAATATTAAATTATTTGTTTTTTTATTCCATTTTTTAGGAAAAACAGTATTTGAAACAACTGCTGTTCGTCCAGGAGACAAAAGGAAAAAAGTCAGAAAGAACGATCCAAGTGATATAGATGGATACTTAGGACCTTGGGGCAAGTATGTGGATGAAAAGACTGTATCTGTACCAACTGAGGTAATATATTTATGTTATTTATTAAATGAGTGCACATTATTAATGATACTGTTTTAACTAGTTGTGAAGACTAGAAATTTTGTTTGCATCCAACTGTGAATACACAAAAATGTTGTATATAAATTTATATAAACAATAAGTATTACCATATTTATTGTTCGGGTGGGTTTTTAATGGGCGTTTATTGGAGGGAGCTGTTTATTTGAGGGAGGCGTTTATTTTTTTGGGTGTAATATGCGATTACTTGAGGGGGGAGTTTATGCCAAATGATGATCTGTGGGGAGGAGTTTTATTTGATTGAGCTTATTCAAAGTGGAGTGTTTATTCAAATAAATATGGTATACAATAATAAAAATGGTTACATATTCACATATATAAACAATAAATAATGGAATAAAATTCACATTATAATATTAAAATTAAATATATAAATGGGATAACAATATTTCTGTGATGCAGGAAGAGAAAGAAGAATTAGATGAAATATTAGCAAAGAGAAGTAAGAAAGGAAAGAAACAGGAGGAGAAAGCAGGAGAAGAAAAATCTACACTACATAGTAAGTTGATCATTTTGTGTTTTAAAAAAGTGGAACTAACAGGACTTTTTCGAACTTTCACCTATTTTTGATGCTTATGTTTTTTTTGTATCTTTAAACCATAACTAGTATTAGAATACTTTTAAGGATTATTATTACATTTTTTGTCATTATCAGTTAAAGATGCATATGATTATCAAGATCGTTCATTCTTACACATACCAATGGACCTTGATGTTGATCTTAAATCAACTGATCCACCTGAGAAATGTTACCTGCCTAAGAAGCTCTTACACACCTGGACAGGACACACAAAAGGTGTTGCAGCCATTAAACTATTCCCACAATCAGGCCATCTGCTGTTATCATGTGGAATGGATAGTAAAATAAAGGTATGTATGACACGTTTTATGTACAGAAAATATTAAGTATTTTATTATGAATAACCTACATAAGTTTTGTCATTACCATGGTTTTAAATAGCAGTCTGTTTCTGCTGCATAGCGCCGAATAAACTGGTTAAATTAAAAATATAATTTTATATCGACTGCATTTCTGATCAATTTGTGCCCCAAATAACCATTTATATCAGTAGGTAGTCTGTTGTGTTTTCATAGAACGCAACTGTGTCGACATTTACTCCAGTTACTGAGCGCAAGTCACAGGCTCACAAAAAATGTTGACATAAACTTAGTTTCTCTCAGTTCCTTTTAGTTGCCCAGGTTTTATTTTTTTTGGAACTGGAAATACTGAACAATGTCACACGTGCAGAAGGGTAACCGCGACCAGTAGCGATCAGTTCGATGTTTCCATATATGCGTCAATGTATATTGCTTCCTATAAAAATATGAATCGCGTTGTGCGAATTTTATGGTAACCGTAAACATACCAGTTACAATCAGTTGTCGACATAAGCACTCGCTTACTGATTCCCTTGAGTTCTGTGTCAACCTACTGTAAGCGCACCTTAAAAGAGCGGAAACCATGACGGTCAGAGTTTTTAAACTAGGTGATATTTTGTTAAATAAAGCTCTGTCTACACTATCAAAAAAATGTGATGTGCCCATATGGTCACAATGACATCATATCACTACCATTTTGGGACATATCACACTTTTTGTTTGATAGTGTAGACAGGGCTTAAGGTTGAGTATTGTAATTTGTCACTGATTCAAAAGGAGAAGTTACATGTTTTACTTTGAACTAGGAGTAGATGCATCCACTCTGTTTTTCTATATCCTAATACCACTATAAAAATTCTTTTGCCAGTTGTGGGAGGTATACAACAAGCGGCGTGTTGTTCGGACATACATTGGCCATAAGCAAGCAGTGCGTGATGCATGCTTTAATAACAGTGGTGATAAGTTTATCAGTGCTGGATATGATAGGTATATGAAAATATGGGATACTGAAACAGGTAGGAAAAATATAAATACTGTTTGTTTGAAATTTGTGTTATTGTTTTTATTTATTTTAATATGTTCATTTGAAAAGATAAAGATGAGGACATCTGTGAGAATGAGAAAGAGTAGCCCAACCGAGATCCGAACTCAGAACTTTTGCTTAAGATGCAGATGTCCTTACCATTAGACCACTGGGGCTTTCATTGTTTTGCTCATATTTGATTGGGTAGCGACTCTTCAACATCCTCTATAATAAGCATAAATCAGTGTTAATCTAGATTTAGAAAAAGATTGCTGTAAATGCTGATTTCTTTATAAAATAAAATGTAATAAATCTTTCTAGGGGAATGCATTTCAAGGTTCACAAACAATAAAGTTCCTTATTGTGTCAAGTTCAACCCAGATGAGGACAAACAACATATATTTGTTGCAGGAATGGCAGATAAAAAAATAGTTCAGGTACGTTTTTATGGTGTTTTTTTTAATAACAGTGCCCTATATGGTTTAAGAATGTTGTTGCAAATGCCTTGGTATTGTTGTTTTGAATGTAGAGTTCCTTCTTTCTATGAATTTTTAAGAAATTTGATACATGGCTTGACTTTAAGTGTATTATTCTCAACATTAGTAGGCAATGTGACACAAGTCAAAGATGCCCTCCAGATGGGTTCTAAGATGAGAGTGCTTTATATTGTACTCAGTCACTCATACTACTTTTCATTTATACATTATTATATTTTTTAATGAACCAGAGATTTCGAAAAATTAAAATATTGAATACTGTAGTCTAACATATTTTAAAAATATTTAAAGCACCCTATTTTTGTTTGGTCATGAAGTAAAAGTAAAATCTGATTTTTCGAAGTTGAGACATTATACTTACAAATATTGATTTTCACTTTTAATTTATCTTTTTTCCATCATCTATTACAGTGGGATACACGAGCCAATGAGATTGTACAGGAATATGATCGTCATCTTGGTGCTGTCAACACCATCACATTCATCGATCAGAATCGACGATTTGTGACAACGTCCGATGACAAAAGCATTCGTCTTTGGGAATGGGATATTCCTGTGGATTTCAAGTACATCGCAGAACCAAACATGTACCCAATGCCAAGTGTCACGCTCAGCCCTAATGGTAAGCAAATATAATGATGAAGATTTCACTCTAAATAAGCTGGGACCCCTTCCAATTTAGATATTTATTGTTACCTGATGAACTGTAACCCTTAATTGTGATTACTCGCAACAGAAAACATAAATCATTTTTGAATTGCAGTATAATTTTTTTTTTGGGACAACCCTGTTCTGGGTACACCCCTATTCAGAGGAACACCTTCCTGTGACATGAACAAGAGACAATGTATATTTTAACACTACAGCCAACCCCTATTCAATGGACACCCCTATTCAGGGACACCAATAAGAGGGACACCTTCCTGTGAAACCAATAAGAGACAATGTATATTTTAAACTATTAACTACAGCAAACCCCTATTCAGGGGAAACCTATTAAGACGTCACCCCTATTAAAGAGACAATTATTTTACTGTATACTGGTAAATATATATATTCTTATCTTATACATCTTCAGGAAAATGGTTAGGCTTCCAATCAATGGACAATCAAATTTTAATATATGGAGCTCAGAATCGATTGCGTCTGAACCGTAAGAAGAATTTCAAAGGGCACATGGTAGCAGGATATGCTTGCCAGATGGGCTTCTCACCAGATATGAGGTAAAGTTCATTGATTGCTGTCTTGTGCAGGCCTCAACCCTGCCATGCATCTTTTGTCTGCTAGGTTTTTTAATTCTCTATGTATATTGTGTTACTGCATACAAATGAAGTTTAGTACATTTGTTTAACTAATTTGAGTACACTTATGAAATATGTTTTCATGAAGTGGCACAATATTTAGCCTTAATCACTTTGTAAATTTCCTGCAAAGAATGAAATCAAGTTAATCTGTGTCTGTATCTGATTACAATTAAACTCATTTTAATAGCTGGAAATCGTAGCTTTACATGCTTGCAGATAAAAAGTAAAATGTCTTCAAGCTAAAATAATGTCTAGTAAAGGTGGCTACTGTTTCCTACTAAATGCTGGTTTTAGCAAACATTATGCGGTTAGTATCAACTACAAACTGACAAAACAACAAAGATAGAGTTTGATAACTAAACATTTGAATGTCGTCATATTTGTTTAATACATCAGTAAAATAATGATTGCTTTTTCAGTTATGTGGTTTCTGGAGATGCAGATGGAAAGCTTAACATCTGGGACTGGAAGACGACCAAACTGTTCAATAAATTCAAAGCACATGATGGCGTCTCAATCGGCTGTATATGGCATCCTCACGAAACATCTAAAGTTATCACATGTGGATGGGATGGTCTTATTAAGCTCTGGGATTAAGACCAGATGAATATTGATATGACTCAAATGTTCATGATTGGTCAAACTTACATCCATACATTACATTCATTGGGAGATTATAATTAAGATCGATAGATTAATAAGAGATTGATTTATACTCCAATTGGAAAGTCTTTAATTTATTTATTCAGTGTTTTCATCAGATTGGATTTCACTCATGAACATGAAGTACGAACGTGAAGAACAGGCTTAACTTATCACATGTTCACAACCCCTTTATTTTGAATGATCAGGTGGATTTTGAAGTTATGAGTACAGTATACTGTTGTACAAAATTTATCATGTGATTGGATTGGATAATTATACCTGTTTTACTAGGTATTCAGTTATTATTCTTATGTACTGTGGGTACTCAATTACTGCCATTTTCAAAAATACATGCATGCCCCTAACAGACAATGTGTGTTGAAAAAGAAAACATACAAGTAGTATATGATTAATAAAAACACTACTTGCATTTCTTAAAATAAAGAAGACAAGTTCAGTGTTCAACTTGTATAGTTCTCGCAACATGATTGATATAAAGTAAATAATGTAATGTAGTGTACAGATATAATGCTGTTTTTGTATACATTTTAATGTAAATAATCAATAAATGGGCAAATGCTTTTGATAAGATATAATAGTTTTGATTTTATTTGGTTATTATTAGTACTTTCTTTGATACTAATGCCAATACTGTAATAACATCTAAAATATGACTGCCACAAATCAGCCACTATTTTTCTTCAAATTAATATTGAGAAATGAATGCTTTTGATTCACTAATATTCCTAAAAGTAGATTATAGGTATGGGTATCAGTAGTGGTGATACACAAAAAAAAAACTATTCAGTCGCCTTATAAAAAAATCCTTTGCAAAGAAAGGTCTAATGTCAATATTTCCCAATCACAAAATTAGCCTATAAAACCAAATAAAAAGTCACATTTAACACAAAATGTAATGTTTTTTCGTTCTGTTAAGACACCAATTAATGCAATCAAGAGAGCACATTCATCATTTTCACCAGGTCAACATTTTAACAAGTGATATACTAAATAATGCAAAGTTATCGATGGTCATAAATGATTTGATTAGTAAAGTTATGGTATTTCTGATATTAAAAGTAAAAAGTGTAATTACATTTATAGAGAAAATTAATCAAATGGTTCGAAGTTGCTGGTAGGATTCAATTCCCATGACGCCCAGATGAGAGCGTATTGATACACCAAGATACGGGCATAACCCGGCATATCAATTAACTCATAAAATGACACCCACCATAACTACCCATCAATTATGGAACCTGAGACAACTCTGATGAGGGTGTATGTTTTGACATGAAGTTTGCTATAAATAAATAATAAAGTCATGTCAATTATTGTTTTACTTACAATGAACATTTATATCTTTAGTATTAATAACAAGAGGCAACGTATAGAGAAATTTAATCAAATGTGTCTAAATGTATTCAATTACTGGTAGTCTGCAGATACGAGTGTCCTTCGATCTTAAACTAGTAGTTTCTGATCAATTTGTGCCCCAAATAACCATTTAAATCAGTAGGTACTGTAGTCTGTTATGTTTTCATAGAACGCAACTGTGTTGACATTTACTCCAGTTACTGAGCGCAAGTCACAGGCTCACAAAAAATGTTGACATAAACTTAGTTTCTCTCAGTTCCTTTGAGTTGCCCTGGTTTTATTTTTTTTTGGAACTGAAAATACTGAACAATGTCACACGTGCAGAAGGGTAACCGCGACCAGTAGCGATCAGTTCGATGTTTCCATATATGCGTCAATGTATATTGCTTCCTATACAACTATGAATCGCGTTGTGCGAATTTTATGGTAACCGTAAACATACCAGTTACAATCAGTTGTCGACTTAAGCACTCGCTTACTGATTCCCTTGAGTTCTGTGTCAACCTACTGTAAGCGCACCTTAAAAGAGCGGAAACCATGACGGTCAGAGTTTTTAAACTAGGTGATATTTTGTTAAATAAAGCTCTGTCTACACTATCAAAAAAATGTGATGTGCCCATATGGTCACAATGACATCATATCACTACCAAGTGCATCAGTATAATTTCTTTTTTGGGACAACCCTGTTCTGGGTACACCCCTATTCAGAGGAACACCTTCCTGTGACATGAACAAGAGACAATGTATATTTTAACACTACAGCCAACCCCTATTCAATTGACACCCCTATTCAGGGACACCAATAAGAGGGACACCTTCCTGTGAAACCAATAAGAGACAATGTATATTTTAAACTATTAACTACAGCAAACCCCTATTCAGGGGAAACCTATTAAGACGTCACCCCTATTAAAGAGACAATTATTTTACTGTATACTGTTAAATATATATATTCTTATCTTATACATCTTCAGGAAAATGGTTAGGCTTCCAATCAATGGACAATCAAATTTTAATATATGGAGCTCAGAATCGGTTGCGTCTGAACCGTAAGAAGAATTTCAAAGGGCACATGGTAGCAGGATATGCTTGCCAGATGGGCTTCTCACCAGATATGAGGTAAAGTTCATTGCTTGCTGTCTTGCGCAGGCCTCAACCCTGCCATGCATCTTTTGTCTGCTAGGTTTTTTAATTCTCTATGTATATTGTGTTACTGCATACAAAGGAAGTTTAGTACATTTGTTTAACTAATTTGAGTACACTTATGAAATATGTTTTCATGAAGCGGCACAATGTTTAGCCTTAATCTTCCTGCAAAGAATGAAATCAAGTTAATCTGTGTCTGTATCTGATTACAATTAAACTCATTTTAATAGCTGGAAATCGTAGCTTTACATGCTTGCAGATAAAAAGTAAAATGTATTCAATCTAAAATAATGTCTTGTAAAGGTGGCTACTGTTCCTACTAAACGCTGGTTTTAGCAAACATGCGGTTAGTATCAACTACAAACTGACAAAACAAAACAACAAAGATAGAGTTTGATAACTAAACATTTGAATGTCGTCATATTTGTTTAATACATCAGTAAAATAATGATTGCTTTTTCAGTTATGTGGTTTCTGGAGATGCAGATGGAAAGCTTAACATCTGGGACTGGAAGACGACCAAACTGTTCAATAAATTCAAAGCACATGATGGCGTCTCAATCGGCTGTATATGGCATCCTCACGAAACATCTAAAGTTATCACATGTGGATGGGATGGTCTTATTAAGCTCTGGGATTAAGATCAGATGAATATTGATATGACTCAAATGTTCATGATTGGTCAAACTTATATCCATGCATTACATTCATTGGGAGATTATAATTAAGATCGATAGATTAATAAGAGATTGATTTATACTCCAATTGGAAAGTCTTTAATTTATTTATTCAGTGTTTTCATCAGATTGGATTTCACTCATGAACATGAAGTACGAACGTGAAGAACAGGCTTAACTTATCACATGTTCACAACCCCTTTGTTTTGAATGATCAGGTGGATTTTAAAGTTATGAGTACAGTATACTGTTGTACAAAATTTATCATGTGATTGGGATTGGATAATTATACCTGTTTTACTAGGTATTCAGTTCTTATTCTTATGTACTGTGGGTACTCAATTACTGCCATTTTCGAAAATACATGCATGCCCCTAACAGACAATGCGTGTTGATAAAGAAAACATACAAGTAGTATATGATTAATAAAAATACCACTCGCATTTCTTAAAATAAAAAGTTCAGTGTTCAACTTGTATATTTCTCGCAACATGATTGATATAAAGTAAATAGTGTAATGTAGTGTACAGATATAATGCTGTTTTTGTATACATTTTAATGTAAATAATCAATAAATGGGCAAATGCTTTTGATAAGATATAATAGTTCTGATTTTATTTGGTTATTATTAGTACTTTCTTTGATACTAATGCCAATACTGTAATAACATCTAAAATATGACTGCCACAAATCAGCCACTATTTTTCTTCAAATTAATATTGAGAAATGAATGCTTTTGATTCACTAATATTTCTAAAAATAGATTATAGGTATGGGTATCAGTAGTGGCGATAAAAAAAAAAAATATTCAGTCACCTTATAAAAAAATCCTTTGCAATGAAAGGTCTAATGTCAATATTTCCCAATCACAAAATTAGCCTATAAAACCAAATAAAAAGTCACATTTAACACAAAATGTAATGTTTTTTAGTTCTGTTAAGACACCAATCAATGCAATCAAAAGAGCACATTCATCATTTTCACCAGGTCAACATTTTAACAAGTGATAATACTAAATAATGCAAAGTTATTGAAAGAGATCGATGGTCATAAATGTAATCACATTATTTGATCGTAAAGTGATGTTATTTCTGATATTAAAAGTAAAAAGTGTAATTAAATTTATAGAGAAAATTAATCAAATGGTTCGAAGTTGCTGGTAGGATTCAATTCCCATGACGCCCAGATAAGAGCGTATTGATACACCAAGATACGGGCATAACCCGGCATATCAATTAACTCATAAAATGACACCCACCAACTACCCATCAATTATGGAACCTGAGACAACTCTCAGATGAAGGTGTATGTTTTGACATGAAGTTTGCTATAATAATATAGTCATGTCAATTATTGTTTTACTTACAATGAACATTTATATCTTTAGTATTAATAACAAGAGGCAACGTATAGAGAAATTTAATCAAATGTGTCTAAATGTATTCAATTACTGGTAGTCTGCAGATACGAGTGTCCTTCGATCTTAAACTAGTAGGCTAATTTTCATATTTTAATCTTCGATCTTTATTTTCATTGCTGCTAACTTTTCGTAGTATGGCGTGCTATCTTCCACCAACTTCTTTACTTCATCACTTAGTTCCGATAATGGCGCTTCGGTTTCCGTACCAGGAGTGCGCACTGTGAAACCAGTGCTAGTGTAAGAATTGTCGTGCGCGTCAGTCATACAAGCGAACAACGATTGGACACTCTCTGCCCTCTGCCAGCGTTGATCAGGACCAGGCTTCCACTTTAGCATACTCTCACTATATTTAAGACCTACAATTTCACAGAATTTCTTCAAAATTTTACCGGGTGATATCGTAAGGTCGTCTGCATCAATGACAACAGGTTTTTGACCTAAGACATCCCGAACGTGCTCCAGTAACTCGAGCAAATTCCGATGCGGTGACCCCTGCAAAAACTTATCATTTTTACTGTAAAAGTTATCTTTTTCCACTCCAACTCCTTTAGCTTTGTCTAAAAGTTTGTCAACAGAAACATGCACCTTGCTAGGCTTTCGGATCAGAAAAACATGTTGGTACCCTTGAGGGATGCATTCGAAGCGGCCATATATCGACTTTGCCCCATCTTTCGTGAACACCAAGTCTTTACCGGGATATTCCATCTCTAACGTATTTTTGACGTGCTCAAATGTGTAATTCTTGACATCCGGGAGATTTCCTAAAATTGAATCAAATTGTGGAATGATCATTGTTCTTTCAGGACCAAACATTTCAGCTGTGAAGAAAGGCTCTTGAAAGAGTTGTGCCTTCTCAAACGTAGACATGCTCTTCAGAAAGGCTGTCGACAAAGAGCGTGGAGTTATCCAAAGTGCGATACGAACTTGACGCTTTGGTTCCATTCTAAAAAGTAAAAGAAAACTGTAAACTTTTAATATTAACAAAGAGCTTAAAAGAATTGTTAGAATAAAAATATATATTTAGGCCTACCTACGTATTAGAATGTCAACATGCACAAACGTGAACATTCAATCATGGTAACTCTTCCACACTGAACCTGAAATCAATATCAACTAGAAAGCCACTCCGGGAATGCATAATTCCGTCTACTGTAACATTCTCCTACATAAGATTTCTCCGGAAATATATATATATATATATATGTATGTGTGTGTGTTTTAATGCTGTGTATGCAAGCATGCGTATGCGAGTTTGGTGATTGTAAAGATTATGTAACCATCCTTTCAATAAACAGTAGTTCCAGTTTACTAACAATAACAGCAACGCCAACAACAAACATGTGCATTTGCAAAGAAATGGGTTTTGAAAAAAAAACAACCTGTACATTAAATCAAATTATGTTTTAAAATTACAAATCAGAAATCAGAACTTTTGCCTCCGGACAAGAGTTCTCGAGAAAATGCAATTTCAGTTTTCTTGTTAGGTTAAGACTGCTCTCCAGATTTTGAAAATTCTCTATTTTTTAAAACAAGCAGGTAGGTCTACGTCTAAACATAATACTAAAAAGTGGTCTAGAATTGAAACCGTGGTCCAGTTTGCCTCCAATGGAGTGGTCCTTGACCACATATCTATCTATATTTTCATTTTGGTAAAGATAAAAAATAACTTATTGAGTAATACTGCTAACAAATAGACAAACAGACACACGCGATCGACTACAATACCTTCTTGGCGGAGGTAAATAATCAGAGCCTCGCTTGTAATACGGTAAGTCAATCACTTGCGCTGCTTTCAGGTAATATGTTTTAATAGCGGCCTACTTATACGAGAACTTTTGAACATTATATAGGCCGAATTGTAGGCTACTCAAATAAATTCAGTACATTATATTGCGTCATCATCAACTTATGATGTCATACTATAATGTTTATCGAAATATAATCTCGTATAATGATTATAATAATACGCTACGAAACAATAATTTTCTCAACTTTTGTCTTTTTTATTATATGTTTGAACGGTTTGATACAAAAATATAGGCCTATCTATAAATAATAATAAAAGTAAGTAGGCCTATACTTTGTATATTTTTTGCACAGTGAACAATAACAAAATGAATACGTTACCTGAGGCCTCCTACAAGAATAACTAAGAGTTTATTTGTTCCAATTTGAATGATGATAAATGAATGGTGAGAGATGTTCTTTAAATAGTACACAGAAGTACCTGTAAGAATGTAATATCCGGAAATGGATAAAAATAGACATTTTACACGACCAGTAGATTTAGCCTGCAATACACAATGGAAGGCTCATGTTATGTGTATACCACGATGATACTACACAAACACTGTTGTAATAAGATTGGATTAGAACATTTAAGATTAAAATATTAGGTTTATGATGATGTAAAATTTGGTTGTAGGCCTACTGGTTGTTGTTCAAAAAGTATGTGTCATTCTAGCAAAATCATTACTATCACTAACACTGTCAATGCGGTCTACACTATCAAACGTTATGTGACACAAAATGTGATGTGTTCATTGGACATGGTGATGTCGATCACTACCATATTTGAGCATATCACTGCTATATTTGGGCATATCATACTTTTTTGTCAAACTAATTTTATAGTGTAGCCAGAACTATAAACACTCTGACCACTAATCAAAATTCGAATTGTTGGACATTCAATCTTAAATGTTTAGGTGTCAAAAGAAGAGTTTTTGTGTTCGGTATCGTAATAGAAAGTGTTCGGTCGTAACGAAGAACCCATTATTACGATACGGTAAGTCATCACGTGTAGTTACTGACATATAATAAATAAATGCCGATTCAAAACAAGCGGGCCTTCGAGTTGTTAATGAAGGCTTGTCTGACCATCCCAACATTATCGAGAACTTGTTTGAATAACGTGTTCGTATTTCTACCACGCTTTGAGCATTTCTCATCTTGGAAGAATAGCTTTTCCGTCATCCGATCATTATCGGATCTAATCAGATGTGCAGCATAATTTCGTTGCTGGGTTTTGATGAATGTAGATAAATCACATGTCTTACATATATTGTGAATGTCGCTGTTGGTGTATAACATTTTATAACATTCATCATCTAAAGTGTTTTTTCGCCGATAACCATTACGGATCATACGTCGTAAAAACGTACACCAGGTCGAATCAAGTTTATTTGATTGTGCAGACGTTAAAACCCAGTTATGACAATTGAATGTCAATCGACTTCGAATATAAGCTTGTAGAAAAATCAAACGAGTTTGGAGAAGAATATTGTAATTTGATAAAACATTCTTCATTGATGACAATTTGTTTTTGGCAGATTCGATGCGACTATTGAATTCCACGTCTCCTGTGGTATTCTGGTCATGGACGATTTGAGAGCCAAGATAGCAAAACCTGGAGGTGTTTCTGATATCATCGGCGTAACCTGCCCAATCGAGTTGTGATGTGCCAACAGTTGGTCCACGTTTAATATTTGCACGTTCTTCGCGAGTAGTAGGTATTCGATATTTGAATTAAAAGAAATCTATTCTCTGACTGGTTGCGTGATGCATGGAAATTCCCATTACAAAGTCAATATATAAATCAAACAATGGTGGAGATTTGGGACCTCCTTGACGAACACCAGCAGTTGTTGGTACGTTTCGTCCTTCAACACATCTTTGATGTGAGTACAAATTTTGAAGGATTTCAATAAGGTAGTGTTTTCGAGTTCTAGTGGTAAACGAAGGCGTATAGATGTCCAGAGCCTGGATCTAGCGATATGATCAAACGGTACGCGGCAGATAGATCGACAAAAAGAAAATATCCTGTCGTTGATTGATCGTTCGTGATTTGCTGACAAAGTTAGGTCACGAAGGTGGCATCATTGGTGCCACGATTTTGACGAAAGCCATATTGATTGTCAGTGAGCTGATGATCGTACCACGATTGAAGTCTTGAAAGTATGATGTTGATGACACTTTTACCAACGATAGAGCCGATGTTAAGTCTACGATACATAGTTGGGTCCCGTTTCGAGTCTTTGCCCTTCCACAATGCTACAATTTTACCATTACCCCTACCTTATCTTTCCTAACTTTCTCGACAAGCTCCATAAAAAAGTTCATAAAATTGGAAGACTTTCTCGCATGTTTCAAAATATCAGGTGGAATGTCATTGGAAGCCTTTCGATTTTTCAGTTTAGCTAAACTTTGCTCTTCATTAAAATTCGAAATAAAAACGCTTTTCCTGTAAATTCTGTTTTGGAAATAAGATACATCTATTTAACTTGTAAGTTAAAAGATTTAGCCTAGATACACTTATAAAATTGGAAAATAAATCAGTTAATAATATCAATAATTATTTAAATGTAAATCATGAATTTACTACTAGTACTAGGTAGGCATAATACTATACCTAGCCTAGGGCCTAATGGAGAACAAATAGTATCTTCAAATGCAAACTTAGTTAGACCTAGGTCTATCATAATACGTAGTAGTACTAGCAGTAGTATTGCCTGTTGTAGAACTATGCCTGGTAGTAGTAACAGTAGTAGTAGTAGTAGTAGTAACAATAGTATTAGTGGCACTTTGTCTACTAGTTGTTGTATTAGTATCGACAGTGGTAGTACTAGTAGTGGCACTAAGTCAAGGAGTAGTAGTAACAGTAGTAGTAGTAGTAGTAGTAACAGTAGTAGTAGTGGCACTTTGTCTACTAGTTGTTGTATTAGTATCGACAGTGGTAGTACTAGTAGTGGCACTAAGTCAAGGAGCAGTAAGTAACAGTAGTAGTAGTAGTAGTAACAGTAGTAGTAGTGGCACTTTGTCTACTAGTTGTTGTATTAGTATCGACAGTGGCAGTACTAGTAGTGTCACTAAGTCAAGGAGTAGTAGTAACAGTAGTAGTAGTAGTAGTAGTTGTAGTAGTAACAGTAGTAGTAGTGGCACTTTGTCTACTAGTTGTTGTATTAGTATCGACAGTGGTAGTACTAGTAGTGGCATTAAGTCAAGGAGCAGTAGTAACAGTAGTAGTAGTAGTAGTAGTAGTAGTAGTAGTAGTAACAGTAGTAGTAGTGGTACTTTGTCTACTAGTTGTGGTATTAGTATCGACAGTAGTAGTACTAGTAGTGGCACTAAGTCAAGGAGTAGTAGTAACAGTAGTATTAGTAGTGGCACTTTGTCTACTAGTTGTTGTATTATTTTTATTTTATTTATTTTTATTTATTTATTCGACTTCTCACTAACTCAGTAAGTGAAGGATCTGGACCAACAGGTGGTAAACACCTCTAAAACGGTCCAGTCCCAATTTGCACAGTGGCTGTGTGTGACAGTGGCTGTGTTTGTGTGGACTAGTACACCGGGGTAACCCCCTACTCGTCTCGAAAGATGTACTAGGTTCTTTAAAGTGCGCATGAGCTATGGGTACACTGGACCTACGGTTTATAGTCCTTATCCGAGAAGACTCGTTCTACCACCAGAACCATGGAGCGAGTGAGCCTCGAACCCTTGCCGATGTTATGGCTACTTAATTACGGTTCCACTGTCTTAACCGCTCGGCCACTAACTCACTCTAATATTAGTATCGACAGTGGTAGTACTAGTAGTGTTACTAAGTCAAGGAGTAGTAGTAACAGTAGTAGTAGTGGCACTTTGTCTACTAGTTGTTGTATTAGTATCAACAGTGGTAGTACTAGTAGTGGCACTAAGTCAAGGAGTAGTAGTAACAGTAGTAGGCCTAGTGGCACTTTGTCTACTAGTGGCACTAAGTCAAGGAGTAGTAGTAACAGTAGTAGTAGTGGCACTTTGTCTACTAGTTGTGGTATTAGTATCGACAGTGGTAGTACTAGTAGTGGCACTAAGTCAAGGAGTAGTAGTAACAGTATAGTAGTAGTGGTACTTTGTCTACTAGTTGTTGTATTAGTATCGACAGTGGTAGTACTAGTAGTGGCACTAAGTCAAGGAGCAGTAAGTAACAGTAGTAGTAGTAGTAGTAGTAGTAACAGTAGTAGTAGTGGCACTTTGTCTACTAGTTGTTGTATTAGTATCGACAGTGGCAGTACTAGTAGTGTCACTAAGTCAAGGAGTAGTAGTAACAGTAGTAGTAGTAGTAGTAGTTGTAGTAGTAACAGTAGTAGTAGTGGCACTTTGTCTACTAGTTGTTGTATTAGTATCGACAGTGGTAGTACTAGTAGTGGCATTAAGTCAAGGAGCAGTAGTAACAGTAGTAGTAGTAGTAGTAGTAGTAGTAACAGTAGTAGTAGTGGTACTTTGTCTACTAGTTGTGGTATTAGTATCGACAGTAGTAGTACTAGTAGTGGCACTAAGTCAAGGAGCAGTAGTAACAGTAGTAGTAGTAGTAGTAACAGTAGTAGTAGTGGCACTTTGTCTACTAGTTGTTGTATTAGTATCGACAGTGGCAGTACTAGTAGTGTCACTAAGTCAAGGAGTAGTAGTAACAGTAGTATTAGTAGTGGCACTTTGTCTACTAGTTGTATTAGTATCGACAGTGGTAGTACTAGTAGTGGCATTAAGCCAAGGAGTAGTAGTAACAGTAGTAGTAGTGGCACTTTGTCTACTAGTTGTTGTATTAGTATCGACAGTGGCAGTACTAGTAGTGTCACTAAGTCAAGGAGTAGTAGTAACAGTAGTAGTAGTAGTAGTAGTAGTTGTAGTAGTAACAGTAGTAGTAGTGGCACTTTGTCTACTAGTTGTTGTATTAGTATCGACAGTGGTAGTACTAGTAGTGGCATTAAGTCAAGGAGCAGTAGTAACAGTAGTAGTAGTAGTAGTAGTAGTAGTAGTAGTAGTAGTAGTAGTAGTAGTAACAGTAGTAGTAGTGGTACTTTGTCTACTAGTTGTGGTATTAGTATCGACAGTAGTAGTACTAGTAGTGGCACTAAGTCAAGGAGCAGTAGTAACAGTAGTAGTAGTAGTAGTAGTAGTAACAGTAGTAGTAGTGGCACTTTGTCTACTAGTTGTTGTATTAGTATCGACAGTGGCAGTACTAGTAGTGTCACTAAGTCAAGGAGTAGTAGTAACAGTAGTATTAGTAGTGGCACTTTGTCTACTAGTTGTATTAGTATCGACAGTGGTAGTACTAGTAGTGGCACTAAGTCAAGGAGCAGTAGTAACAGTAGTAGTAGTAGTAGTAGTAGTAACAGTAGTAGTAGTGGCACTTTGTCTACTAGTTGTTGTATTAGTATCGACAGTGGCAGTACTAGTAGTGTCACTAAGTCAAGGAGTAGTAGTAACAGTAGTAGTAGTAGTAGTAGTAGTAGTAGTAACAGTAGTAGTAGTAGTGGCACCTTGTCTACTAGTTGTATTAGTATCGACAGTGGTAGTACTAGTAGTGGCACTAAGTCAAGGAGTAGTAGTAACAGTACTAGTAGTGGCATTAAGCCAAGGAATAGTAGTTGTAGTAACGACGTGACATAGAATGTAGAATTGAATGAAATAGGGAAGGCTAAATACTAGATATTCTAGGTAGATGATGATGCTTGTTGCATTGAATTACGCATTATGCATTATTTACCAAAAACGCATTTTTTTTTGTAAATTGCAGCTGTTAAACAATAGTAGTTGGTAGATAGATTTGTTAAAGCGGACATTTACATTGACTAGCATTTTTTGAAAGAAAGATTAAAGAACGGGCCTGTACTAATTGGAGAAATGATATTATCTTCTCTCTATCAGACAATCACACTAATTCCCTTGGCTACAACAAATTAATAAATTCTAGTCCAATTCAGTCAGGGTCATGGTAAATATCTTTTAATATTATTTGTTATGTATCACATCATAAACAATTAATAATAACATTTTAATACAAAAATAATGAAAACACATCCGGTACTGTAGCAATTACATTGTGGCTATACTGTATTGACATTTTATATTGTATTGAGTTCAAAATTGCAATATAAAGTTCTTTGCATCGGGCCTTTACGAAGGATATATATCTAGTATGTAATAATTTTGAATGATGGGTTATAAAGATGTTGAATGATTTAAAAAATAATACATTTCAGTGAAAATATGGTAAATGGTAAATACAATAATTTATGTTCAGTAAAAATTGCTGTGGACATATCGCGCTGCGCCTGGTTTCTCATTAAAGGCCAGGTGCGGCCACAACCTTTCTATTGACCATACATTTCAATAATTATCGATCTTTAGTTTCCCTTATGTTTCATCATTTTTGGGGTTTTATTTGTGTTACATGAGCTTGTTGAAAATAAGCACCTTCTTATCAGTGGGGGATAGTTCAAATTACAGAGTAAAATCTCTATTCTTGTGTACACAACTTTTGTAAATAGAAGGCATTTCAAAAAGCTATGAAAGATAAACGGTGTGGTAAAAAATTTTATCAGATGACTAAATATAGCTAATATAACTTGAATTTTACATTTTTGGTATTTTTATTCAACTTCAGATTTTTATTTTCATGCTATAGCAAAAATTATCCACCTTCTATCCACCATCTTTTTCACCTTCTAGGGCGTCAGCAGACATGTTATTACATTAGGTTAAACTACCTAACTACTGAAAAAAAGTCTTCCTTCCTTTTATGGCAGAATTTTGCAAAATTTTGTATTTGACCATATTAAGGGAAATTCATGTTTTTTCGTCTTGATTTCTGTTACAAATCATTGATTTATGTACAATTAACCAGATATTATATTTAAAATGCATGACTGTACCTGAACTTTAAGCTGTATATTCACGCTTTCAAGATTATAGACTGATATTATTACAGTATACAATTGTTGGCGAAGTAAGTAAGTAAAGTAATCGGCAGATAGTTAAAAATGTATAACGTGTAAATGCCATTTGAATTTCGTCTTAGCAATTTAGTATTATTAATTAGCAATTATATTTTAAATAAAATTCAATAGAACGAATACTTCCTTTATATTGACGTTGTTGAAATGTTTGTCTTACTAACTAAACACCAGGTGCTCACATCCGCATCTTCCTTTACAAAATGGAATGTAATATAAATGTTTAATTTCTTATTCTTATTATTTAAATGTTTGGTAGTGAATCTATATCTTGCGAACTTAAGGTATCAAAATGTTTATAGCTAACTACTGTGACAGATTTGCTACTGCCACTCAGTGCGTTTTTTTCATTTTCTGAGCCACCAGACGTTGTGTCATTTTTATCACTTCCTCTTGATCCAAGAGTAAGTATAGATCCTAATATAGTTACCAGCGAAATTATTTTCAGAATTCCTGCCATTAAAAGTGTGTATCGACTAAAAGATTCGTTGTTATATAACCAACAAGTTCCATTCGAGCCATCGCATTCCTTATCCCACAGTAGACATTGACCATCGATGATCGCGCCAAAGATTATTGGTCCAGGCACGGTTCCTACAAAATTAAAAAGGTCATATTGGATTAAAAAATAACCACTACTTGTTCTTAATAATATAATAATTATAACCGTTGTCCTTTGTACAATCTACAAATGTCGACAGTATAATGAGGTAAATTACCAGAAGCTTACCTCATGTGTGTCCTATATTTTATTATGTTAAGTATGGTATGATGCGATATAACACAAAATGTTATTATCTTACATTTTTCACAGTACATCGCCAATTTCTTGAAATATTGTGAATGTATCAAAAAATAATATATGTATGATCTTTTAACTTTTAAGAAACTTAAACTGCATATATATTGGTCATCAGACATCAGAATGATATACAAATCAAAAAGGAATAAGGATGTAGGAAAATTCAATTTTGAATATAGATCTTCAATGGAAAGTAAATAGAATAACATACCAAGTAACCTATACATGAGTGATTGAATACCAAGACCAAATGCACGTTGATCATGATCCACAATCCTAGAAAAAACAATCGTAAGGTATATTTAATTTTTTTGTTAATAAACAATTACAACTATCACATTTATACATTTCATTACAAGTCTTTTTCGTTTTAAATAAACTTTCCCTCCTTTTTGTCACAAATTGAAATAGTTGACCGCATGTAATCATAATACATAAGCGAATAAAAACCGTAAAAAGAGAAAAATGATATTTTGGAAATTACAAATAGTAACACTTAATTAGAGCTTAAAATTATTTCTAAATAGGCCCTAATTATTAAATTTTTTTTAAATAAACAATTTGTAACTGTGTTTAATTAATATTTTCAGACATTTTGTTTTTAATAAGATGAATAACCCTTGGACACCACGAAAGAATGTCTGTATATTGATCATACCATGTCATATTTCGCATGTCTTACCGTAATACAGCAGTTGTACCCGGAACAATAGCCATGAAAGTAGTAAGCATTTGAAAAAACAACAAGACCAGGAATAGTGGAATTAAAGGGCAGTCGATGTCACATCTTTCAGCTTTACCCATGTAATCAACGTCAGAGGAACTGCTCGTGATATTCATACAAGTACAGTCGAAATATTCCTATACGGAAATTAATTTGATATCTTTTCATTTAATTTGGAGTAACTTAGATTATATCTGTTTAGGCCTCTGCCTTCCATCATCATCACCATCATTCAGCAGTATTTTTAAATTTATAGTCTTTACTGGCTATACATCCTACATGACAACTGGAATAATACATAATATTGGAGATTGTTCGATTATTTTCTCATTATCGTCATCTTCATCGTCACCATTAGCACCGTCACCGTCAATCTCACGATGAGTAGTCAAATGTCAAACATGCGCTCATCATGTCAAATTTATATTTATCATTATTATCATTTACCAAAATGTTCTCTTCGTTTTCCTTACTGACTGCACATCCTGCATGACATCCGGAATAATACATGACATTGTCGATTCCACATATTGGGTCGTACTCCTGTCCACAACGGCAATCTATGTTACAGTTTGCATTTATATTGGTCTCAGCACCTTCAGGATATATTGCAGACCTAGAGTTTAACGTAAACACAATTTAACAATCAAATGAATTAAATTCTTTATTTAGAGTTAACTTGTTTTCTGTTAAAACATCTCATGTACATGCCATCATCATTGAAGCTGAAGCAAAAGCAGTCATTTGTGTGAAAACTAGATTGAAAATCGATGACGATGAAATTAATGTAAAGAAAGAAAGAACAAGTGTATCTAACTAAAGAGATAGAAAAAAGAAGAAAGCAAAATCACAGTATGTAGTATGCAAATGTAGATAGGCATAAGTGTTTTTATTCTGTTAACAAACAAAAAATGTAATGAGTTGAGATAATCAGTTTCATATCTTGACCCAAGTGTTTAAAAAGTGTAATGTAACAAAATAAAATAAATAGATAAATAGAATGCATACGTTTTGCCGTACTGTGTCGTGACGCCAGCAAAATTAACGTTATCACAATAGATAACGAAACACAAAAGCAATACTGCAGAAACTGAAAGAGTTCCGAGGACAAACTGAAGCATTGCTTTAACAGACAGCTTAAATCGCTTCACCACCCATCCACCTATTAAGGTACCACCAACTCCTGACGGTATTACAATAATTCCTAAAGAAATCAGAATAAAATCCATTATTTTCTTCCAGGTTCGGATATCTTATTCACGACATGTTAATATTTATTTATTAGTTGCAATTCTGTTCATATATTTTTGTAGACTTTCTGTGTTATTATGATAATATTAGACTCACCACATATTCCGGCGGCTGCACTTGGAGTAATATTAAATTGAGATTCCATGTATTTAGGCCCAAAGACAGCCATAGCTGCTAAAATAAACCATTCTGCGCACGTTGATAGATTTATCATCATGTATGGGATATTTTTAACTAAGTTCCAAACGGCTTTTGGAAAGTTTTTTATACTTCCACCGTAACTTGCACGTGTCATCATATTATCTTCATCATCTTCTTTTGTGGTATTCTTCAGAGCTCGCTCCTTAGCAATTAAAGCTGCACCTATAAAGCGCAAATAAATTGGTAATGATTGATGATGGTGATCCACGATAACGTAACTAAAAATCCCATTTGTTTTGTATGCGATAGAGTTAAAAATATATATATGAAAAGTATAAAACATATAAAGATAGCAATGAAAATGTCAGTTGTCAGTGATAATTTTATATTCATTTGTGTATATTTTTACTCCTCTCAAAGCCTAATCTAGTCATATCATATAGTAAGCGAAGTACATTTTAGAATATTTAACACTTGGAAATATTGGCACTCCATATAAAAACAAATACAGATTAGTACCTACATCGGTTTATTATGATTTTATACCAGACTAAATTTTGGACGTTTATCATATTCCTCCTATTCTAAACATAGTTGGTATCGAAATGCTATTAACATTGAAAAGAAAGAAGTTCAAGTTCAACTTTATTTTTCCACGGATGCCCAGATCAACACATGATTCTTCCCGGAACTGTGCACCAAAAAACAAACTCGATAGGGAGAGATGAGATAGAGAGGGGATAGAAAGAAAAAAATAAACAACCCATTGATTGAACAATAAGATATAATATATAAGAAACAATACAAATATAAAGCAGCAGTTGTCAAGTAATTGATAACTGTATACATGGCATTTAATACGGTAGGGTGCCAGAAGTGATTTTGATGAATGTTTCTCTAAAGCCTCTTTCTAGAGCCTCATAAACCATTCCATAAAATCAATATTCGTGGAGTTGTGGCTTGGTGGTTATGATGCTTGGCTACCACTCCAAGGTTCCTGGATTGAAGTCCCGTCACATGTCCGGATTTTTTCTAAGGACAAAATTACAACTCCCCTCCGAAAGACGTTGTTTATGTAGAGCATCTTGTGTATATGTTTGTCTCGTGAACCTCTGAGAGTCCCTAATGATCAACAATTGCTGGATGGATCATCCTCATTAAATATAGTATAAAAAATAAATACAAATATTGGCCTACATGTATATCAACTTACCTGGAAGTGCTCTTGGATAACCCAGTAATGGAAAGGAAACAAGCAAACAACACGTTCCACTAACAAGGAATCCTATCCACCAGGCACCGACCCATATTGGACTTCCTCTTGATATACCTTGCCTTCAATATTGAATGTAATAATGTATAGTTAATTCCATATAACTGAATGTTTATACGTCTTTGTAAAGAATTTTTGTGTTTACTGTTTATATCATCAAATAGTACAAATACAGTATTGTATTTTTTATGGAAAACGGTTACTTACTCAGCAGGATCAATCCTAATATCTGTGTAAATAGTAAGATACAATCCTCCAAGAACGTAGCCCAACGCAGGCCCCAATATTGATATCGCATTGAATATACCTGGTAACAAGAAAACATAAGATTATCTTTTCATATGATGCGCTGTATTTCAAGAATATTTTCTCAATTTCTATAACATTTTGTGTATTTACCAAGTGGTACAGTGGTATGATTGGCACCCCCATGAGATAATTATATGTGACGTCGCTGACCAGATAGTCAGCAGACTTTCATAGTGGAACAATTGCATTATCAAGAAAGTACAGTTCATATCTCATAAAAAGTAAGCAGTAGATCTATAAATATCTAAATAAATGCTTTATCTTGTTCCCCGATTATTCAATTAAAGCATAACAGGATAATTGATATAAGCACGCACCTATGTACATAGCTATTAACTTCGGTGTAACATTATCATCCATGTATGTTACCCCTAGTGTATACAAAGGCGACGCACCAATTCCATGAAGCAGTTGGGCGAATACAAAAACCCAGTAGTACGATGACAGATCTGTATTTTTACCATTATCTTGATCAATACATAACGGTACTGTGCGATTTGTATCACATGTTGTGGTATTTATTAGACTTACACCATCATCGTCTCCACGATAATATCCTGTAGTGAAATGTGGCAGAGAAAATACATAACACCCAATGCCGAATATAATTGCACCAATACCTAACAGTTTCGGCTTGTGTTTTTTCTCCCCGAAATAGGTGACGAAAATAACCACAAGTGTAACAGAGAAATCGTAACAGCTTGAGATGGACCCACTTTTGACACTTGGAAGTTCAAACCGTTTCTCTAGCGTAGTTGTATCTACGTATATCAATCCATTGACCGTCATGCCCTGGGCTAGTGCGAAAAGGCAAATAAAAAAGCAGAATCCCTTAGGAGAGTTAAACACCTGAGCACAGGCTGGCCTCCACGAGCCCCATCCGCATGTTGGCTCCTCATCTGCAAATTCTTCAACCTTTTCCTGATTTGAAGTTGTCACATCCACTTTACTACCGTTCTCTTCACTAAACATAGTATTAGCTATACCTTGCGGTTCATTTTCAATATTATCTACAATGTTTTGTTTCTCTGACGAACGTGCGATTTGTTCGGGGTCTTCCACTCCTACTATAATTGACCCTCCACGGGTGGAGGGTCTCTGTCCAACCTCATCCTCTTCCATAATGTACTAAACTACAGCAGGCCTATTATCAATATTATTCCGTTTTCGGGTTTAGAAACTAAAAAATAACGACAATACATAATAAATCATTATAATAATAATTTAAAGGCAAATTACTAAAAAAATAACAATTCTGTCATGTGGGTTTCATTGACTTTCACACTACGCAATGTGTTACGCACCTGCTTTTATTCTTGATTTGGTTGGTTATTCTCCTACAGCTTTTCTGTCTAGCCCTGGGCGAGATGTAGGCCTACTAATGGAATGAACGTTTAGTTAGAACAGTAGGTATGTTCAAACAAATAACGAATGCTCTGTATTCATATCATTCAAGTCATAAACATATTAATTATTTGTATATTGACTCAATAATTTACAAAATAAATAATACTTACAAGTATTTTATAATTATAGGTTTACACCTTCTTCTCTGTGGATGGAAATGGATATCATTCGGAAAAGATATTACCTGCTGTTGTTTATTGCAAGATATTGTTTGATCGGTAGCCTCCACCATTACATTACAATAATAATGTCATCCGAATTGTGTTCATTCATGCTCGATCAATTTAACCTGTATACGCCCCAGATAAAGTTTAACGAGTAGGACTAATTTGGTGTTGTAGATTAGATTATATTAGCTATAGTAATCGCCAACAACAAACTAACCACACAATATTAGTATTTGGTCTTTACCCAATATTATAATCGAACGATTTCTTATCAGTGATAATTGCCAAGTAGATAATCGAATAGTTGTTAAATATTAACTAGGGCCATCCTGTGTCAATCGCATAGAACGTCATGCCATATACTGTACTCTTTATTTTTTATTTATAATGACAACGGCAACATGATAATGCATTTTCTAATATACAATAGTAAAATATGAAGTGACTACAGAAGATATATATTTACCGTCTAGGGATTGGTTGAAATGGTATCACGTGATTAAGTATTATCAACGTTGAGCGCTTTGGATAAAATAGTAAATTTAAATTAAAATAGCATGGAGCTATTATTATTATAAGTGATTTTTTATTGGAGAGGTGTTGGGCGTTTATTCAAATAAATACCATCCTATTGGTATGATTAATACGTTAGATTAGTATAAATATCTTCCGCGACACAGTGGGCAGTTTTAGACGGCTTGCAACATGAGCAGAAGTATCCCAGGGTCATAATGGGACACATAGCCCACAGTTGTCCCTGCCAGCTTACCCAACAACTCGGCTATCGGGGTTTCACTCGATTTCAAACAAAAGGTATTATCATCAGTTCTTCGGAGGTAATTTTATATACTATACTATTCCCCACAATATACTCCGATGCTTTATGAATATTTTTAATTTGATATTTGTTAATTTGCAATATAATTTTTATTTTGCTAACTACTGTACCTTCACACGCGCGGTCCGACAATAAACAAAAACTAAAATGGCTATCGCCACCAACGGCCAACTTAGTTGAAGCCAGGAAGTTGACTCACCGTGAACCCGGAAATTATTTCTACCGCGTACGGTTGAAACTCTACCGATGAAATTAGAAATTGTGTTTTAAAATCCTTTATAATATCTTCCTAAGATAGAAATAAGGAACAATACCGTAATAGTGAGAACTAATGTTATCAAATCTACGTTTCGGGGTACATCTGAGATAGATGAGAGAGGTGTCCAAGGCGGAGATTTGTCCCGAAGTTTTACCTATGTCAGAATTCAGAATTTATATATAGATACTCTAGTCTAAATTTACTATTTTATCCTGCGTACTGCTTTTATTGGTGTATTACATTTGTGATCTCCTTGGGAAATATTTTTCTCGAGGGATTATATTTTCCCGAAGTGGGCCGGCATCTCTTATATTTTCCCTCGGGGAATCTCAAATGTTCTAATACACTTTTAAGCAGTCAATATCGTTATAATAAAACCACAATATACGAAGTTATAATGCCCTAAAAGAGGAAGTTACAACTTAATATGGCGTTTTTCTTTGCTGGAAAGCAGCCTCGATTTGTGTTAGCGTGCCATCTATTCGGCCATTCAGGTTTCCCCAAATGCGTTGTTTCTACCCTTCGGGACAATGATTTGTATGAATTCCAATAGTCTAGATAAGTGTGATTGATCATGTTGTTGTAAAGCATGTTGTTGTATGCCACTAGTAGTATCATTGTAGGTGTGTTATGCCAGTAAGAAAGAATTGTCCAGACACAGAACCCTGCCACTGCATTTGGGTAATAATAAAATAGATTCTTCGTATTTTAACCAATGGCAATTTTGCGGCATCATAAACCAGCATTAACAATGCAGAAAAGGTCGCGCTATACTTCCTTGACAAAACAGGGTTAGGTTTAAATACATTTAAATGCAATTGTTTAATAAAGCATATGAACAAAGACTGTCTTTAAAAAGTCAACTCTCTTCCCACCTTTTACACACAATTGATTGTTGATTGGTTTAAAAACAATGACTATTAACTATAATGTAAAAGAACCGATAAATGAAATAATCTGGAATACTGTAACATACATATAACGTACTACGGTAAAACACTTTATGACTATGTTCTTAACAAAGCCGGGATCTTAACGCTTCGTAACATCTACAACGCTGATAATACTCCGGTGTCTCTCCTCCTAAACAAATATTAGATAAAACTAACCACCGTAAAACACTTTTCTCAATCCATAGTAACACCCCAATTGATGGGGAAAACTCGCTATCTTGGGGTACAGTATTCTACTATTCAGTAATATCTGAATAACGAGGATCGGAGCAATACCTCTGATTCAGTTGTTGAAATTAAATGTCAACTTTCATTTCAAATGAATCTCAAACGGGCGGTATTGTATTCTTGCTCATGTTCTACCCCATGCACGCTGGTCCTGCCACACATAAGATTGATCACCCTTTTACCATTTTTCCAAACACCAAATGCAGTGATAACACTAGACTAGGTTATGTTTCTTACTAATTACTATTCCTAAGTTTCTATAGGCAATAGCTGAATGCGGTATGTGATGTCTGACTAAGAGAGGCTTCTAATTCCATGATTTTTATGATATGAAATATTGTGAAGTACATTTTGCTTTTTATTAACTTTATCTTCCTTCTAATAATTATAGTGTACAATATACCTATCGACACTATAAATTCATTTATACATTTGTGTATACTGCATTGTACTAAATCTTTTTGATTCCCGAACCATAAAATCATCAAGAAGGTGCTCGTCGAACTGATAGTTTAATAATATTTCATACTTATTTAAGTGGCATGATTTATTCATTCATATAAGTCTGTTAGTACACTTTATAAAACACTTAAATACATTTCTTTCATTTAAATGGACGATTATAGTCACATGGCATGCAATAGTACGCATTTAACGATCGTTGAATAGTACTTTTTTCGCGTACGAAAAAAAAGTCAAAAATATTAATGTGCCGCCTTTTTAAAAACAACATTCAACATTCCAATAGCCATCGTATATATACACTTACTAGAGAGTGAGCGAGCAAAGCACACCCTCTAGTATTTAGATAATTCTACTTTAGTCAGATAAGAGTCAAATTAGTAACGAATTACTGACTTCATACCTTGTAAGGGGTGTTGATGAATTTAGAAAATTTTCTTATTTAGATTTGTAATTCTCATGTAATTTATTTTATTTATTGGTTTTTGTTTTTCTTTAACATTAATGTTATTGTATTTTGTGTATTGTATCTGTATCTGAAGGTCCCAAATGATCAGCAACTGCTGGATGGATCACCTTCATTAAATATGGTTCAAATAAAATAAATAAATAATAAAAAACAGGATTTGAACCAGTTAGCATTTTGGTCACAGCGATGGCTTCTTCGTTTCAGCGCATCTAAATGTGTAGTACTTCGTTTCCGTGCAACTTTTGAATACACCTACTCATTAAATGGATCTTATGTTGAAGAAACGACGGAACAAAAAGACTTAGGAATTTGGATTAGCAACAACTTGAAACCTGATCTGCACATCAAAAAAATATGTAACAAAGCCAAAGATAGGAATGAAGAAAAGGTATCAATCCTGTACACATCAATCGTAAGACCTATAATTGAGTATGGATCCGTTGTATGAAACCCCATTTCCAAACTATAAAAAGTGCAGAGTAAATGTCTACGACTTTGTCCAATTGAAATAAAATTGCGTACACTCTTGATCTAAGCTATCAAGTAAGTAAGTATCAAGTAAGTAATGTGAATAGTAATCTAAGTAGGCATAAACACAATAAACCGCAAAACTTATGATTTTAAAATCGGCCCGTAAAGTAATTGGATCCAAAGCAATTTTTT
The DNA here is from genome assembly GCF_964355755.1 of Antedon mediterranea. Taxonomy (NCBI): domain Eukaryota; kingdom Metazoa; phylum Echinodermata; class Crinoidea; order Comatulida; family Antedonidae; genus Antedon; species Antedon mediterranea. The sequence goes on from NC_092676.1 coordinate 16,323,950, forward strand.
AGTTAGCCATCAGAAAATCTATAACAAATCTCTTTCTAAATAATTAGACACTATTCATGGATTGCCACTCTCATTGATTCATGAATATACCATTGACATATCCGGTCGCTTACGCCCTAAAAGTAAAGTAACAAAAGAAAGTTATACTTAATCAATTTTTATTATCAGAAAGTAAAGGTTTACTTACGCGTTTCTCTATAAGAGACAATACAAATATTTTGTTTCTTATGCATTATTCAAAAACTTTACTGTGATTTGGGGTGCTTTCTTTCACAAAACAGAACATAATGTTACAGGAGAAAGCACTTTATCCTATTTATTATTGTTTTTTTTTGTCTATAAATAAAAAATAAATAAATATTAATAATTACATTTGTATTTTAAGTTATTTAACATTAAAGTCTCATAGTACTGAATCAGAGTCTAGACATTATAAAAAAAGAAGATTATTTATTATTATTTTATGTTAATTTATCTCATTCTTTTAAATAATACGGTACAAAGTACTGTACGTGTAGTTTTAAACATTAAAAAAAGAATCACCTCATGACGCTCGTTCTGTTTTCGTTCTATTTACCACTGACGAAGAATAAGTACAGGTGTCACTATTTATGTTGTTTCAAAGGTTTATACTTTAATTAAACCTAAATAAATTCCTGTTATTTCATTGGACGATTGTGGGCTACATGGTGTGCAATAGTACAGTACGCAAGGATCGTTTAATCGTTTCGCGTACAAAATTAAATGTAAATCAATCAATCTGATGATAACCTGAATAGCCCACTTTATAGAGAAACCGGTTCGGCATCATCAAAATGGGTTATCACGTAGTGCATCGACCGATTCCAAAGACCGCACTGAAAATAAACAAGATGATACATTACAAGTAGGCCTAGAATTTAATTAGTATATGTGTATTTTAATGCATTAAAATATCCTATCATTTTGAAGAAAAAACTCAGGTATCACAACAAATCAACAATGTTTAAAGCTAAATTTAAGTTAAAGTTTAGTCAATATTAATAATACCTAAATTGATTGCATAATTTTCTCACCTTCCACAAAGCATATACAATAGCAAACAGAAATACAAGACCGACAAACACACTAACAACCACCGCAGCAGGGCTTATGCGACGCTGAGTCGATACCTTGTCAGTATCGGGCACCAATGTAGTGATTACCTAAATGAACATAAGATAATATATATAATAAAAAAAAACAATTATCTATATATAAATTTACGTAAGGGCAAAATTCGGTAAATCACGCCTTACTTCTAGAATTTTTACTCGATGGTATATAAAGTTGGTTCGTACTTTTGGTACTGATTTTAACCGCCTGATGTAACCCTGTTTACTAATTAAATTGAGTTAGATAATTAGTTATTGACGATTAAAACGAATTTAGGTTCAACGATTTGCCCCAAATAGGGGTGTTTTCCGATCGTGGTATACACTGTCTAATGGATGTCCAACTTGAAAAATACCCGCACACAATAATACGAGGACGCTTCGCATTTTCCTATCTCCTCCTACGATAATTGTTTTTAATAGCTGAAAACCGGTTGAACTGCTCGAGTACAGCATCATAATGTTGAAGACAGGCCGATTTTCTTTAAAAAATACTATTTTGATAGATTTAATTTACGTTTTTACAAATGTATTGATTTGCGATGAATGGAACATTCCAATCTCTCAGTCTGCCAGTTTGGTTTAACACAAGTAGGTAAATTTATGAGCCCTTGGAGAATAAACTTGCAATACTTTGACAATACAGTACTGCAAATACCGATTAACCATTTTTGGTCGTCATTTGAATCGAACATTTCTTACTGTGAATACTGTTAGATGTAAAAAAATATATAGGCCTACAAACATTTCTTACTGTGAATACTGTTAGATGTAAAAAAATATATAGAAATAAACTTTATTACTGTGATTATGGGTAGGCTCTACTGTTAATATACACACGTAATATACAAATAAACTTTATTACTGACAGTTGCTTCTCAACGTTTGCATTAATTAATAATTACAAAAAATATAAACGTCGTAGTGGTGTATCGTTACATGTACTTTACTATTTCAATCGACTATGACAGTGACAGTTTTAACAAAGTATTAAATCGCAAATGTTTTACTATATTTAGTCACCGTTAGTGGTATATTATTTATAGGCCTATAAAAAATGAAAACAATATTTCGTTACTGTCGACGTCGATAAAGAATATATTTAAAAATTGTTCCTCTCTGTACCTATCCTCTTTCCCATCCCTCAACCCTAATTGGGTTTCTTTAAATGAATAAACAATTTGGACCCATTTTGTGGTAAGTTTCTCTTATTTTTGGTCGTCATTTGAATCGAACATTTCTTACTGTGAATACTGTTAGATGTAAAAAAATATATACAAACATTTCTTACTGTGAATACTGTTAGATGTAAAAAAATATATACAAATAAACTTTATTACTGTGATTATGGGTAGGCTCTACTGGTAATATACACACGTAATATACAAAACTTTATTACTGACAGTTGCTTCTCAACGTTTGCATTAATTAATAATTACAAAAAATATAAACGTCGTAGTGGTGTATCGTTACATGTACTTTACTATTTCAATCGACTATGACAGTGACAGTTTTAACAAAGTATTAAATCGCAAATGTTTTACTATAAATTTAGTCACCGTTAGTGGTATATTATTTATAGGCCTATAAAAAATGAAAACAATATTTCGTTACTGTCGACGTGGATAAAGAATATATTTAAAAATTTTTCCTCTCTGTACCTATCCTCTTTCCCATCCCTCAACCCTAATTGGGTTTCTTTAAATGAATAAACAATTTGGACTCATTTTGTGGTAAGTTTCTCTTTTGGAAGTAATTCCCAGGGTGCTAATTTTGTTTGACTACATAAATCATTGTGTCTACTTATTCGTTTCTGTAAACGACAATGTATTATAGTCCTGCGGTACGTGCATTTGAAATCGCCAGATTTTTTACCCTGAAATTACTGTGTATTCGAGAACCATCTGTGGGCACGACATAGATGGTACGCGAGCGAAGCGAGCGTACCATCTAGTATAAGTAAACAACCATTGTATTTACTCGCCATTACCTTGATATTTTGGGGTGGCGCGGACGTGGTTAAGTTATCTTTTTTACCATCGTGACGATTAATCACAATGCGACTAAAACTATATAAGTCATTCAATGTGACTATTATTTACCATTGTGGAAGTTGAATTCCGATGAATAGAGAATCCAATACATTCACTGAGGACAAACAATATCTAGATTTACAGTCCCAATCATCATCATTTAAATGTTAATTTGGACTTTGTTACTTATGTGTGATTATGAATGTAAACAATAAATTACCCTATATACTCCTTTTGTTGAGGTCACGATTGGTTTTGTAGCACTTTGTTCATTCCTTAAAACAATAGCATTCGATACGAACGACACAACATGTGTTAAAACCTGAAACATAATCGTAAATGTAACAGTCATAATACCTATTGGTAACTACTTTTTTAGATTGCTCTGGTCGTCGTTTGTTACCGTTGTAATTTCTATCGTTAAACCTATAATAGTTTGCGTTAATATCGTCATCGCTTTCTTGTAAATGCAATGAATTGTTACCACCATATTTATCATCACAATGACTGTTTACCGTCGATACGCGTCGTCTTATTTAAAATGTATCACTCTTACCCTGTTCTTTGTTGACACCGATTTGTCACTGTTACCGTCTTTTTTTTTTGTTACAGCCGTTTACAACAGTTTACCATCGTCGTCGTTATTGCGGTTGCTTTTATTTCGTCATAGTTTTTTTTTTTAAATTAGAGCGTTTTTTTTAAATTTCGTGATGGCAGACGAAAGTACGATGAAGAGATACCACAATGACACACCCTTATCATTGAAATCGTCACTGAAACTGTCGTAATTGCAGTTTCCAACGTTACTATCACTACCATGTAATTCATGGTAGCTTTTATGAATGCAATTAACTTGAAGTTGTAATACAGAACATTACCTTTTTGTAATCAATAGCGGCTGATATTTCTACGATCGAGCTCTTGTCAACTTGAAGTTCGGGAAGAATACATCTAATAATATGACAGTCAGTATTTGGACAATTCTACAAAGAAGCAAGTCTTTATTTGTTATTGTATTCATGTTTCATATGTTGTGAGTAATTAGATTGCTTGTATTACCGGTATATATTCTAATACATTGTATACTATACCATAATATTATCAAAACTTCGTTTTATAGAGTCTTCGTCGTTCATTATTTTGACACATAATCCATCTCCAATTATCTGATAATTTAAATGTCAATGCGATGTTAACATTGATAATACGACAAAACATGAATACAATATGCACATGAATGGCTGATGTAGAAATAATTAATTAATTTTTGAAAATGTTGGCTGTATAGGCCATAGATAATAGACATTTATAAACAATGTATAATGGTAATAGTATTGACTTATTTCCTTTCATTACATAATGCAACTTATAAAACTAATGTGGATAAGTCATTCTTAAGATATATTTTATTTCATTTAGTTTAAAGAAAAAGAAAAAGGTTTGGTGATGATATATAAAAATGTAACAACGATTCATATCTCTTTCAAGGATGTAAAATGATTAAAATGATGGGCATAAAAAGATATTTAATTATACAAAATGTAATTTTCTGAAAATATACGACGACAAATTTCAAAATTGTAATATGATAGAAATAGGCTCATGCGTCATTTTAATTGTACACTACGGACATATACTACCCATAATATACTAATACATTGAATCAGAGTAGGATCTAAGTAGAAACTAGCCATACTATTATTTGGACAAAGGAGAAAGATGTGGACGTAGCATGTTTTTATTTAACTAAATTTTATTTGTTGAATACAATTAGAGGATAACACCCACCATGATTAAATGAGAGCACAACTTTAGTAACTGTAACTTCAAACCTACCTTTACCGACTTAATATCAACAGTAACTATGTTGTTCAACACACTAGGAATTTGAATATCAACATTAACTTCCGAATCAATATAGCTAGGACCAAAATTACGAATCTAAAATATAGATTAAAAAGATTCTTTAGAAAAAACATTTTTAATATTTAATAGCAATCTTGAAATGCAATAATAACAAATAAATAAACAACTTCTTTAAATTGGGTAATCAATCAAATAATTTCATGAAATATACCCCTGTTTCGTATTTTTCTTGACTCTAACAGGTTCTTATAGTCATAATAAGAATTATCTGTATTAGTATCAGATAAATTTGTGTTTTGTCTTTTTATTAGACAAAACACGGTTTGATACGGTATTAAAGAGTAAGTTGACTCAATAATATAGGCCTAAAACGATTCTTCGTAAATTATGACGACGAGACTTCAAGCCTAAATGTATTTGTCTTTTATAAAAAACGTACAGTGTCTTAATATTAGTAAATCCAGATGTTTCATTCTATAACCGTGATGTCTTGATAATATGTTTATTTGATTGTAAACGACAATATTTTTTAAAAATTACAATATAATTTATCTAAATAATGTTCACATTAATTTACAGTGTAAATCATAGGATAATATTTATATTTTTATCAACGTTTTAATTCTTCCTAACTCTAATGAGGATTTTCTAAAGCAATATTTATAGTTCTGTACTCACGGCGAAGATTAACTTGAATCTGTGATCGCCGTAGCATGTTCCTCTTTGTAAAGCAGGACTAATTGTTATATTATTTAAACAATCATTCGTGTGAAGACTGTCGTGAACAATCTGTTCAGGTATCGATATTCTTATCAAAGAGAAATAGTAGTAGAAATAAAATTATATAAATAGTACAATATATTATAATAATACATAAATATTAAAGAATAGTATTGAAATATTTTTTTTCTTTTGGATGATCCATAGATGGCTCTACTCCAACTACGAGATTTCATGGTAACAATTCCAAGTTACATAGACTCACTCATAATTAAGCTGTGTCGCTGAACCAGCAAAAGCTAGAGTAAAAACGTTTTACGGTTTTAATCCCTTTGGATCATCCAAAAGAAAAAATTATTTGAATACTATACAGAGATCCAGATGAACCTTTATACTAATATTACAGAATACATTACTCGCATACAAATAAGTTGAATTTTTACATTAAGTTTGGATGCACATTATGTATCTTATGGCTTTTACAACACATAAGTTCTCTGTAATTGTATCAGCAATTTAAAAGTCAGTTGATTTGTTAAAAATGATTTTCAGTATTTTATATAAAAATTGCATACTTTACGGGAGATCCGCACTCTTCCCCAGACTAATCAGGACAAGCCAACTTTTATACAATTATATTAAATTATAACTAAACAACTATCATCATCACATCATCATCTCCATGATTAACAAAATATATCGATTAAAATTGTATACAAACCCTGTTATTTTAATGTCAGCAGATACTACCAATGGAATTTTGAGGTGAAAGACATCTTCAGGTGACGAAACATTATCTGCACTGGCAGAAATCTGGAAGCTGAAATTATCTCCTACGAGGGAATCCCATGAGCTTACAGTACCAAACGTCATCGAAACATTATACTAAAGTTAAATTGAGAAAATAAACGGTTTTAATATTAGCAATCACAGATCAATAAAAACAAGTCTAATACGAATGTTTATTTACAATTATACCATCAAAATACCAAAATACAAATTGATCAGATGTTTGCCTACTCTGACGTTACGCTATCTGACGCTTCTAGTTCGCAGTAGGTAAAATTATCATCCTGAAGTACACTACCTTCTGCTTCATTTGAACTAAATCTAACCCTATCAATCAGCACAAACTTGACGGTCTAGAGGCTAGTAATCTGGAAGTCTTGGGTTCGAGTCCTACTTACTTACTTGTGAATTTTATCAATAATGTAGGCCTACATAAGCATACTGTACAAGGGCGAACAACTGAAAAAAAGCTTCCTGACGTAAAACTACTTTCAAGTAATAAAACAAAGTTAAGTAGTTACAGTAAATATATAGGCCTAATTTGATAAGAACTTTCTTACCTTATCATTGAGCAGAAACACCTTTGCTATTGAACATTTAAGTAAATATAAATCTATTGAGGTTTGGTATAATTTGCAGTTTATAACTTCTGGCTAAAAAGAAAAAAAGATCACCATCACGTGTGATTAGCTGTTAGTACCTCAGGCAGTTAGTGGTTAATATCATTTCCTAACAACAGATCAATATAATGATGATGAATATAATGATTCTCACTGCTTTAAGAAACTAATAGTATGTACATAGAATAAATATGCAAGAGACTTAAATTGGTATGAACATTTTCAATAGAAATATAAATAATTTTTCTTACTGAAATCTGATTAAAATCCACGTATTTAATACGACTAGGAAACTGCATATTTACTTGAACTCCGTATACCATTGGACCAAGGTTTTGAACAGAAACATGCACACTAAAAGTAGTATCTACGCCAAATTCAAGATGAGGAATATTTCTGTGGCAATCGAATGGAAATGAATGTTTAAAATATAGGAATTAATGTTTGGATTATATACAAATTGAGACGTACTACTAAGCTGGAAAAGAAAAGAGTTACACATGAACTGGAAAACCGAATGTATATTTATCGTCACGTAAATTTATCTTGCAGTTTCAACGCTGACAAAATCTAGGCTATGTCTATTTACAAAAAAAAATATGTTTGTATATTTACCCGCTTGTTCGATAGATTGCATTGATACTTATCTTGTTATTGCAATCATAAACAGAGTTACAACTACGAAGTAGAGAAACCTACAAAATAACGTTATCACGAAAAAGTTTAAAGTGGTCCATCGAATGGTCAATTGTACAATGAGAGCAATTTGTTGAAAAGCAGAAAAATATATTTTGGGAAATAACAAGATTAACTAAACATGTATTTTTAAATATATAGATAAGTTAATCTTTACCGCTCTATCAATCCTCAATTAATCGCAATCCGATCGATGAGGCTGGTCGGGTCAAATAGGATTGTGTACAACATGTTTATAACCTTTTCTTTACTTACATTTGAATGTATGACATTGCAATAATTATTCCATTCAATGAATGCCTACCTCGTTAGAGAATGTGTTTTTCATATTTGGATTCAATATTGGACGGAGTTGAGAAGAAGTGTTAGTTGGCGTATCATCCACTAAGTCATATGTAATATTGAATGTTGAAGGCAGTATGTAGTTTGCTAGGCTTGCCTGAAATAAAAAATTGACATTCAAAAAGTAATACAATATAATGCTTATAATATCCAAAAGAGAAAAAAAATAAACGTAAAACGCATAATCTTTTAATTACGGAAGAATTACTTTAATGTAATACTTATATTACATAGCCTATGTAAATGCGTGATTTGTTGAAATTGCATGACTACCGTTGCGATTCGAAATTGTTATAGATCCTCGAGAAGTGTTATTTTGATTGTGTAATCAAATGTTATGTGTCAAAAAAATGTGATGTGCCCATATATGGACACGATGATGTCATATCACTACCATATTTAAGCATAGCACTACCATATATAGGCAAATCAAACTTTTTTGACACATAAAGTTTGATAGTGTAGACAAGGCTTTAGGCTTATACGTATTCAAAATATTACTAATATTGCTATTGCCACTGTTAAACGTTACAATAACAGATTTGTTACATTTTTAAACTAAACTTTTGTATTAATCCTTGGCAATTATATTTGTAAAAATACGTATACGTATACATTTATTTTCCTACCTTTAATAAAACATTCGTGTCGAAACATTGATATTTACGTTGAATTAAAATCATCGTTCCTGAAATGTAGTTCCCAGCATGACTCGTAGAACCAAATTGATGAGGTTGTTCTTGATTCGATGCAAAATAATCAGCCTTTACTGTGTAGTTAAGTACTATAATAAATAATAAGTACCATCTTCAACATCTAGACTAAAATCGTTTAATTTAATGCCGTGTATTTACAGCAAAGATGTTTGCAGATGACACAAAAATATACAATCATCATCAAAAACATTACTGATTGCAATGATTTACAGCAGCCTTAAACAATTGTTTTTTTCAAGTTATACCCCATAATTATTTTACAAGACTTAACATTACTACTAACTTTGCTTTTTCCAACCCCCATATCTATATATAAATTTACGTAAGGGCAAAATTCGGTAAATCGCGCCTTACTTCTAGAATTTTTAATCGATGGTATATAAAGTTGGTTCGTACTTTCGGTACTGATTTTAACCACCTGATGTAACCCTGTTTACTAATTAAATTAAGTTAGATAATAAGTTATTGACGGTTAAAACGAATTTAGGTTCCAAGATTTGCCCCAAATAGGGGTGTTTTCCGACCGTGGTATACACTGTATAATGGATGTCCGTCTTGAAAAATACCCGCCACAAAAATGCGAGGAGGCTTCGCATTTTCCTATCTCCTCCTACGATAATTGTTTTTAATAGCTGAAAATCTATATATAAATTTACGTAAGGGCAAAATTCGGTAAATCGCGCCTTACTTCTAGAATTTTTAATCGATGGTATATAAAGTTGGTTCGTACTTTCGGTACTGATTTTAACCACCTGATGTAACCCTGTTTACTAATTAAATTAAGTTAGATAATAAGTTATTGACGGTTAAAACGAATTTAGGTTCCAAGATTTGCCCCAAATAGGGGTGTTTTCCGACCGTGGTATACACTGTATAATGGATGTCCGTCTTGAAAAATACCCGCCACAAAAATGCGAGGAGGCTTCGCATTTTCCTATCTCCTCCTACGATAATTGTTTTTAATAGCTGAAAACCGGTTGAACAGCTAGAGTACACCATCATAATGTTGAAGACAGGCCGATTTTCTTTAAAAAATACTATTTTGATAGATTTAATATACGATTATACAAATCTATTGATTTGCGATGAATGGAACATCCCAATCTCTCAGTCTGCCAGAGTTTGGTTTAACACAAGTACTGTAGGTAAATTTATGAGCCCTTGGTTTAACACATACGGTAGGTAAATATATGGGCCCTTAGAGAATAAACTTGCGAGATTGTGGATAGGCTCTACTGTTAGATATATAAAAACATTATTATATACAAATAAACTTTATACTGACAGTTCTTTCTCAACGTTTGTATTAATTAATAATTACCAAATATAAACGTCGTAGTGGTGTATCGTGACATGGTACTTTGATATTTCAATCGATTATGACAGTGACAGTTTTAACTAAACTAAATAAAGAATGTTCTCTAATATAATTAGGAATCTCTTGCCATACACGGGAAAAATTAGTGTACAATGAATATTTAAAATAAATAAATAAATAAATAAAATAAAAAAAGTATTAAATCGCAAATGTTTTACTGTATTTAGAGGTATATTATTTATAGGCCTATAAAACATGAAAAAAATATTTCGTTACTGAGTGGATAAAGAATATATTTAAAAATTGTTCCTCTTTGTACCTATCCGCTTTCCCATCCCTCAACCCTAATGTTACATACAAAACACAAATTGGGTTTCTTTAAATGAGTTCAAATCAAAAACTTAGACTCATTTTGTGATAAGTTTCTCCTTCGGAAGTAATTCCCAGGGTGCTAATTTTAGTTGACTACATAAATCATCGTGTCTATTTATTCGTTTCTCTAAACGACAATGTATAGGCCTATAGTCCTGCGGTACGTACATTTGAAATCGCCAGTTTTGTTACGCTGAAATTACTGTGTACTCGAGAACCATCTGTGGGCACGACCTAGATGGTACGCGAGCGAAGCGAGCGTACCATCTAGTCTATATATAAATTTACGTAAGGGCAAAATTCGGTAAATCGCGCCTTACTTCTAGAATTTTTACTCGATGGTATATAAAGTTGGTTCGTACTTTCGGTACTGATTTTAACCACCTGATGTAACCCTGTTTACTAATTAAATTAAGTTAGATAATTAGTTATTGACGATTAAACCGAATTTAGGTTCAACGATTTGCCCCAAATAGGGGTGTTTTCCGATCGTGGTATACACTGTCTAATGGATGTCCATCTTGAAAAATACCCGCCACAAAAATGCGAGGAGGCTTCGCATTTTCCTATCTCCTCCTACGATAATTGTTTTTAATAGCTGAAAACCGGTTGAACAGCTAGGGTACAGCATCATAATGTTGAAGACAGGCTGATTTTCTTTAAAAAATACTATTTTGATAGATTTAATATACGATTATACAAATGTATTGATTTGCGATGAATGGAACATCCCAATCTCTCAGTCTGCCAGAGTTTGGTTTAACACAAGTAGGTAAATTGATGAGCCCTTGGTTTAACACATACGGTAGGTAAATATATGGGCCCTTTGAGAATAAACTTGCAATACTTTGACAATACTGTAAATACCTATTAACTATTTTTGGTCCTCATTTGAATCGAACATTTCTTACTTTGAATGTTCGTACTGTTAGATGTAATATAAAAATATATACAAATAAACTTTATTACTGAGATTGTGGTTGGCTTCACTGTTAGATATATAAACACATTATTATATACAAATAAACTTTATACTGACAGTTCCCTCTCAACGTTTGTATTAATTATTGATTAATAATTACCAATAATATAAACGTCGTAGTGGTGTATCGTGACATGTACTTTAATATTTCAATCGATTATGACAGTGAGAGTTTTAACAAAGTATTAAATCGCAAATGTTTTACTGTATTTAAAGGTATATTATTTATAGGCCTATAAAACATGAACAAAATATTTCGTTACTGAGTGGATAAAGAATATATTTAAAAATTGTTCCTCTTTGTACCTATCCGCTTTCCCATCCCTCAAACCTAATGTTACATACAAAACACAAATTGGGTTTCTTTAAATGGGACCAAATAAAAAATATTGACTCATTTTGTGATAAGTTTCTACTTCGGAAGTATCCCAGGGTGCTATTTTTAGTTGACTACATAAATCATCGTGTCTATTTATTCGTTTCTGTAAACGACTGTGTATTGTAGTCCTGAGGTACGTACATTTGAAATCGCCAGTTTTGTTACGCTGAAATTACTGTGTATTCAAGAACCATCTGTGGGCACGACCTAGATGGTACGCGAGCGAAGCGAGCGTACCATCTAGTTAAATTTAAACCAACAAAGGATATCATTTATTGCTGTTGAGTTATGGAACTGTAACATGACATTAAAACTATTGCAAATCGATTTTTATTTATTCAGTAAGGGAATTAAATATGTTATTTGGACCGAAATGTAATCACCTATCTTTCACCTATATTTTCCATTGATGAAAATATAATTCTTCAAGGGATATGAAATGTTATATTACACATATCTAAAATACTGTATATTTTACCTATTGTATCTGGTACCATGTGACCATCAAACATTAGGCAAGTCGTAACTGTGGAGCAAGGAATCGCTGCATTTCTTTGCGTCGTAACACACCCTGAATCTATCTCAAGTATAGAGGAGTTCAGTTGCATTGTTACGTGAATGTCAATCACTGCAGTTGATCTGGAAATATACAATAATATGTCTTGATTACAGATAACGAAACGATGAGTGTTATTTATTTATCATTAGAACTATTGAGTCACTAAGGAATTCATAATGAATAAGTGCTAAATGAATATAAGCATTTGGATTTAAATTGATATGGATGCCACTACTTTTTGGTAGCTAGCCCTATCAGTCAAATAACCTTTAATTTATTTCTACTATCTCAACATGTTTGGCAGAAATACCGGTCGAAATATCTTACCTTATCAAAGCAACAGAATCACTATGAAACGCCCCAATTGCTAAGTCTGGATAGCCATTATCATCCACGTCTATTCCACCTGACAGCGAACTTCCAAATCCTCTTAGGTTTCCGTTAATGGAATGTCCACATATTCGCTATTCAACGATAATATGAAGTATAAACTGGTTAGAAATACCTGCTCATATGGAAATAAATATAGTAGCTGATATAGGTAGTTAGGTAATATATTTGTAATTTTGCAATAATGCACACAGCAATATATGGTAAAAACTTATTGGTTTGAGAAGAAAGACAGATGATAATTAGTTTGGTACAGGATGTAGTAGGAGGTCTAACCATAACAAATGGAATTGGAATAGTTTTTCTACTTACGATATACCAAAAATAATTCATGAAGTTGGAAAAGTAGACACGATTAAATTTTGAATCTCACCTGTGCATATTCCTTTCGTATTCCACTTGAAGAGCCGTGATAAATATATACAGCTCCGGTTATACCTTCATATGGGGCGCCAATGGCTACGTCTGAAATAGATAGGATAAAGATAAAGGATGAATATTATACTATTATCTTAAATCTAGTAAAAGATGAAGAACATATATTGCCTTATCTCATTCATAAAAGATGGGATTTCAATGTAATAGTTTACGAGATGGTTTGAAAACAATTATTAATTTTAATTATTAGTTTATAAACTACCATGGAATCCGTCACCATTTAGATCGCCTGTAGCAGAAATTGCTGATCCAAATTGCGCGCCAAACGAACTTGATCCTACAATCTTCCACGAATGAATAATGTCAGTCTAAAAATAGATAAAACACCTTTAAAACAAAACGAATTTATTCTTATCTCTAAACATTTATAATTTGGCAGAATTATCTAATAAGCTAATGATTCTTATATGATTATTCACTAATATGTTCCATGTATTCTTAATAATCTCTCAAAAACAAAATACGATTTAATAATCGTCCAAGATAGAGGTTTTTCTATTTAGAATATGGCTTTAAGAAAAAAAAGCACGAATAATAAAAATGTTCTATTTAGTTGATTAATATTAAAGAAAACAAAACAAAAGAAATAAAAACAAAACACAACAACTGATATGTTTTAGATGACAAATTTCGTTTTTGTAAAAGCTACAAGTTAACGGAGTACTTACTCGGACGTCAAGCATGACCAAGCTGCATTAACACTCCGCAGTCAGTTGAGAATGATCTCTGATAGAGATCAAAACGTCCGAGTAAGTACTCCGTTACCTTGTAGCTTTTACAAAAACGAAATTTGTCATCTATACAAAATCGAAGCTAAATGAAATTTTTTCATGATATGTTTTAGTTTATTACATTTATGTTGAAGCTGTATATAAAAACGCTTCCTTGATCTCTCAGTACGTCACTTGATCTGGGTGCTGCCACCAGTAGTTCATCCAAACCGTCTCCATTAAAATCTATAGCAGATACAGCAGCTCCAAAATATGAAACGAACTGTAAAAAATAAAACGACTGCTATAAGAAGAATCTCGAACGACAGAGCTTTCATTTTGACCCTGTCAGATAAATCATACGCAGCGCTTTTCTCAGGAAACAAATCGGGCACAGTTGGGTGTTGTAAATTTGTCATTACAGCTGCTATATCAGGCAGGTTTGATAGGCGTATTTTTAAAAACTTTATTCGAATTGTTTTATGCACTGTCTTAACCAGCGCTTTTGATAATGGTTTCATTCTGAGAGCGCTATATCAAATTTGTAATGTAATAATATACTACGTTAAATAAATTTACCTCAGATCCAGAAATTTCTTTCAGTAATTCGAAGTTATCGTGGTTGAAAATGATGACGTGACCTTTATGTTTCTTACGAGGCGCACCTGTTATTCCAACTGCTGCTAACGGCGAAAATAAATATCCAGAAGAAACCGAATATCCTATAGAAATATATATAACAAAATCTAAATCAGCTTATGAGTCAAATTATGCTAAAGTAAATAAACGTCGTCAACAAAATGAGGATTTACCAATGTACTGCTTTTGTCGTTCCGTTGAATCCCATCTTCCAGTGTCTGCAACTCGTGTCATACCACCTTTCGTAGAAATGACAGTACCTTCAAAGAACGAATACAAATAGATGCTATTATCGAGCAGCAAGATATTATAACGTAATACAGTAAAAAGATTTCATATTTCAGTTCTTTCATTTTTTTCTCTCATGCATTGTAATAAGAAATATGATAAAATCATGTTCAGTAAAGCATCTCAAAATAATTTAGTTTGAATGTCTTTTCTATACAATTTACAAAGAACTTAGTAGGAAGTATTGATGTTTTAAAGCAAATAATTACGTCTATTTCACATCTATTTTTACGGCAGTATGTACGATAAATAATAAAGAATATTCAGAATCAGAAAAAGAGAAAAGAACCTTTCCATGACTGGTAACCAACAGCTCCAAGTACTAGCGACCTTGAACCTTTTCGATATACTGCACTTATACCAGCTTGACAAAAGCTGTAATCAAACGCATTCAACCTCGATTGCTCCTCTAATACAATTCAACAAAATAACACTTTAATAGTCATTTGATGCAATACAATACATTATAAAATGCAATATAAAAAATACATTGCATACATTGTAACAATTTGTTTTTTGTTTTTTAATTTACTTACCGTACATACAAGGTCTATGTTTTACCACAGTATCGCAATTTAAGTGTGAATCAATTACGTAACATAAACCATTTGCACTGAAGAAACCTGAAGAATAACGATTCTTCCATAAATGAGAACACACCTATAAAATAAATGTTCAGTCAATAAAACACAATACAATACAATATCCATTGCAAATGCTTATCTTTTAATGGTTAAAATAGGCCTAATATTTGCACATAGGTATAGTTACTATTTTGATTATGATCATTATACAGATACACACATTATGGTGGAACAGTGAAAGCTAACAATGGTATTGCTATGATTTTCACTATGGTGTGATTTATTGTTTGATTTACTGAGTATAATACGTTCCTGACAAAACTTCGGATTACTATTTCAACTTTAGACTTACAGCTATTTCACCGTTAATGCTATTTCGAGTAAGAGACACTCCAAGCCATCCATTTCGCTTATCTTCGCGAATCGACGGAAAGTGACTTCTCGATCCTTTCGTGTTACCTTCTGTGTCTAATTTTACTTCGTTGCAGTTACTATTGTTTACATCACAGGCATAAAGGACACCTGTTCTCTTCAAAGCCATGTATGAAGAATTTCCAGTTGGAGCACTTACAAGAACCCTTCAATTAAGTTGGTAATTATAATGCGTAAATATTTTTAACGGTTGATTTAATATGTATGAATGGCAAAACAATCTAAAGTATAAGTATGAAGAATACTCTTTAGTTATCTATAATTTTATTCAATTCTTAATACCATAATTATCATAATATAACCAATACAATTTAATACATCATCTTTTTCTCATTGTTATTCTTCTTTTCATTATTTTCTCTAATCATTCATATGATTGAATCATTACAATATAATCAATAGTATTAGTAAAGATATAAACGTTTACATTCTAGAATCAGTACTTTTATTTTACGTTACGTTATTGTAAATAAAATATCATATTAACTCAAGCAATTAACAAAATAACTTACCGGTACACAAAATATCAAAACTATACACAGTATATATTATTAAACTGTATACTTACATACTTCCATGCTCATTTTTGTGTAACTGAACTTTATAACCAAATTTACTCTGATTTAATCCAATGAATACCTGTGTATTTACAACATCTAAATTGTAAGCAGAAGCACAGTGCTGCAATATATGGAAGTAAGCGAATAACATTAAGGAATTCGTCATCATCAAAATCAATCTTGCGGTCACAATAGTTTACTGTTTAATAGTTTGAGAACAAAAACAAGAAGTTGCTCATTACAATTCAAACTACGCCAAGTAACTGCACAAAATGTAATCATTGCAATATTTAAGAGGGTATAACTTCACATAGTTTTAAAAGGAGTTTAGTTGCTTAGACATCGATTGTATGATACAATGCACGTTGAACTTAAGCAATGTCAATGAAGTATTCGGTGTATTGTTAACGAAAAATATCTTATACTCAACACAAAACATTCAACACTCTTCTACACCATACCATTTGAATTGCAATTGGTAATTTAGGTTTGTTTTCCTCTAAAAATAAAAATCTATAGTTTTGTATTAACATTTTTCTTTTTATAATGTAAATAGTTACAATAATGTTCTATTTTTCGGAAAATGATAAATATTAATAGTTTTTATATTTCGACAAATGTTTTTCTATACATTTATAATGTTTTTTTTTTACCTCTTTCATCCACTTCTCTTTTCACAACTAAAGCCCCATATTAATTTTCAAATATTTAGAAAGCATTGTAATCATCACATTACACATAATATAACAACGGCTTTTGTTTTATATTTATACCTCTACTAAAATTGAATATGAACGAATGTACATTTAAAATATTACTATTTTTTGAAATACAGTGTGTAGCAGCCTTCAGTTTATTCACCTTGTTTTTTGCCATTGTGTTCATGAACACAAACCAATTTAAGAGTGAAATTAACTCTCATGACAGCCAAAATTTGGCCAGTCAGCTTTGCGGCAAATCTCGCAAAACTTGTTCATTGGTTGACTATACTCCAAAATTTAAGAGTAACCAAACTGGCAGCATTTTTCGGATAAGACAATCAATTAATTGTCTAATCAAAAACGTCATTTATCTCATATACTGTAATATTTGTGGTAAACAGTATGTCGGGGAAACAAAAAAAACCGCTCCGATGAGAATGACACAACACAGATCAGCTATCAAAACATTAAATCTTGATAAACCTGTAGCCTAGCCAAACATTTTAATTCAGCTGGTCACTCGATTGTAAATTTCAGAGTTATTGCAATAGACCACGATGTCAAATGGAGCGACAAAACTCGCAAAGACAAAGAAAACCACTGGGAATTACACCGTCCTTAAAACCACAAAACCTTTTGGACTTAACATTAGGAACATACTCCCAGATCGGTAAAATTACTCCATTGACTACCTAAATTTAAGTTTCAATATTAACCACCATTTAAGCTGTTTTTTAATTTTATTCAAAAATTGTTTATATCCACCAAGCTATTTTCTTTGTTTTCTACACAATACTATAAACACCCTCGATTCACCAGCCTTATGCCTCTTTTATTTTTTTTTCTTTTATTTCTGTACACTAATGCAGAGCTTGCCTGATATATATCTATCTATCTTGTCCAAGTACCTCCACTTGCACTGATGAAGGGCTGTTTTGTGCAAACAACCACATTTGTGCAAACATGTCGCCTTCAAATATGCAAACAACCACATTTGTGCAAACATGGCACCCTCAAATGTGCAAATCTGTAAAAATGTATTATCTACGAATGTGCAAACATCACGCCGTTAAATGTAAGAATGATTAGTTTTAACGTTAAATGTCCAAATAAAATTCTACAAATATGCAAACCATTTTTTTCAACCTAAATCGTTTATTAAAAATGATAACCATTACGGCCAGGTTTCCCCAAATGGTCAGACATAGTTATAGGAACTCAGAACACGCTTGTTAATGAACTCATCTCTTTATTTACATTTAGTATTTACAAATCTTGCATTATTTATAAAACAAGCAAACGGATTATCACTTGGAATTTATTTAAGATAGAACTAAAAAATTTAATTTTAAATGAATACTTATGTAATCTAAACAAAGCAGAAAGAAAATGGAATGACGTTAAAGAAAAACTACTTGAATCAATTATCTAAAAAGAAAAATAATCAATAAAATTTAATTTAATTAAGAAATACACAAGAATAAACATAAACGTACGGTATACAGTATATTTTCTTGATTTAGATCAATTGTTAGTTTACCATCATTATTATATTATTGTTTTCTAGGAGGCGCCCGAGTCCGGGATGACCGAGACGCAACTGGTGCTAGCCAGGATTTAAACTAGAACTATTAAAATAAACCTGGCTAGCGACGAGGGCGTATCCCCATACTTTGGTTTGGGTTTAGCTTTCCAATGTTTATTTGTTTGTTATTTTATCATATAAATAATAAAAGCAATATTATGTTCAAAATGTAAAACTATACAATTTTATCAAAGTATTCAAACAAAACATAATCTTATAATGCAATATACCATTTTATCATATATATTTATATTATATCGAATCACTTTTTAATACTGAATATCAATCTTTATATCGTTTTAGCTCTGTAATATAACTTTTCTCTGTATACATGTTTGTTTTATCTAGATGTCAACACAATATCAAAATATTTTATATAATCTTTTAACCTCTTTCTGTGTAATATCACTTAAATATTCATTGATAAATCGATAGATAGACATATATACTGTAACCTTCACCATATTGTTTATCATTGCAATAAAAGTGGGTTTCCCCCACAAAAGAGAAAAAAAATTATAACCTAATTCTAATCAGTCACGGGTTTTTCTAACAATGTTTCCAAGATATAGCAACTGTGACATACTTAATTGTAGTACAGGCTGAAATAATCTGTTTTGAAAAACTACATGTCCGGGGATGCATGACTGACAAGTGGTCGCTGCTTGCTGGAGATGGAGACTTCCATACCATTGGAATCACTTAAAGGAAATTCACAAAACTGATTTTATTTTTGAA
This sequence comes from Antedon mediterranea, assembly GCF_964355755.1. NCBI lineage: Eukaryota > Metazoa > Echinodermata > Crinoidea > Comatulida > Antedonidae > Antedon > Antedon mediterranea. Next base: position 16,343,540 of record NC_092676.1, read on the forward strand.
TTTCCTTTAAATTAAGAGGATAACTGTTTTATATTACTTCATTTAAAATGTATTTCTTTTTTTGCGCGATTTGGACAATTTATGCAATTTTAAATTGTGAGCATTTTCTTGCGCAAATCATTTTCTTTAATAAAATTAATTAACATGAAAATAATAATAGATAAGGTAGGTATTATGAATATGAATAATCCTTAAGTTAGGCCTTACCTGGTTTCGTAATTATAACAAACCGAGCACAGAAAGTTGTAATAGAAGTCTTCAGAGTGGTTCCCAGTATCATCAGGTGTCCCACAGGGATCGATTCTGGGGCCATTAATTAAATTAAAGAATTATGGATACTGTACATTTTCTAAAGTGAGACTTTTGTAAAACCATCATTCATTCATTGTGGCACAATAAGTCTTTCTTAAGTTAAATTAGCACAGGAATTGTCATCTAAGGATTTAGGATCTTGATTCCTGATAGAACATTTTAGAATTGGTTTGGTCAATGTAGGCTACTTTATATACGAATTAAATCTAATAATTTTATTATTTTGACCTTTGACCCACTCTTAAGCGGTTTTGACCCATTCTTAAGTGACTTGGCCCTGGATTTCAACCTTAAAGCCGATTTTCCACTAGGCGAATTTGTTCGCGCCAGCTTGTACGCATGTGTATTCATGTTTACATCTTCCAAATCCTTCTCTACGCATGCGTATTAGCTGACGCCTTCGATTCGCGCGAACAAATTCGCCTAGTGGAAAATCGGCTTAAGAATGATGAATCCTAATCAATATGTTCATATGTATATGTGATGTGAATTTCGTTGATGTACTCAAAATGCTAATTAAATGTCTAATTAGCGCTAAAGGGCGTTCTTAAGTAAATTTAGGACAGGAATGGTCACTTAAGAATTATGAATATTTATATATTAAATCAAATTTAAGGGGTAATTTGGGTGGTTCGCCCTTAAAATTGAACAGGACCCGTCACTTAAGAATTGCCATTTCTGGGTCTTATAGACCATATCTAGGCCTACATACTCCACACCTCAAACCTTTTGAACTCACATTGCTAATTAAAACCTTCTGGGCTCCGAGACTAATAACAAATTGTTGGAATTGGTCAATTTTGAACTTTGACCCTTAAGTCTATATCTCGAAAATGCTTCATATCCTGATCGATTACCTTCCAGATTCGTAAACTACCGAAAAGTTGGATGGCAATTTGTCACCTTTCGGGCGGACTACACATTACCTTTTGTAATGACAGACAAAAGCGCGTTTTGGTAAATTACTCAAAAAGTAGCATTTTGTATAAGATAAGATACTTTCTCAAAGTAGGGCAGTATATGTCCAAAATAATAGAATTTTTCAAATAGAGACATTCAGATTTTTGTCTGAATGTCTCTATAATATACAAACTCTCTATTTTAGACACAATATACCTATAGTTTGATTGTCGCTATTCTGTATAAAATGTTCACATGATGTCTATTTTAACGCACACCAACGACATGTGCGACCGCCGACGACCGACCGAATAGGCAAGTCCAAATGATATAGAATTACCAAGATAAATATCATGGAATTCCGTCTTTCCGAAATAATTGAGAGGTTTCGCAATCTTACGAATACGATAATGAAAACGGATACGTCACGCACACGTATTCGTTTTCGTAAGTCTGTAAAAAATCTGTTTCGCATGGCAACGAAATATTGAGGCGCGTCCAAAATATGACTGCGGTAAATTTGAGCGAAGCGCAGGTGGTACGTGTTGCTTGGTGCTTGACTGCAAGCACCAAGCTAGCGTAACATCAAAGCGAGTGAGGACTTTAAAAAACTGCTATTTATCTAACTTGACCTGGCATTTTAGTAAATTACTTTAGTAAATTACTTTCAATAAATCTATAATTATATTATAATCATGAATCATTCGTAATTCAAATGCAAAATGTGCAAAATAGATCAAAAACTATACTCGTTTTGTAGTTACGAATATGACTGGTGATATTCGTCAACACGAATACGCTTTACGAATAAGAAATGGGGATCAGCTCAAAAGTTTCACAAATGTATGACGTATCCGTTTTCGTTATCGTATTCGTAAGGTTGCAAAACCTCCCTAATAGTATTTTGGATTTACGTCTTTCAAAGAAAACGTATCATGGAATTCCGTCTTTCCAAGAAAAGCTTTCTTGGAATTCTGTCTTATCCCGAAATTATCATGGAATTCCGTCTTTCCAAGATAATTATCGTGGAAAGACGTAAATTATCTTGAAAAGACGGAATTCTATTCCGGAAAGACGTCTTAATCTCTGCTTTATTCCGTGTTACAAGATAACTTTATGTTGGAATCGTGGAAATTTACGGTCACTTTAAGCTTCCGTAGTAATCTTACCTTTGTTAGGTTAATAAGTTTTAGTTAGTTATTATTGTAATATTAAAAATAAGTAATTTTTAAAATAAACTTACTTTAGTATTTAAGATTTGTTAGTTAGTAAGGAAAGAAACAAACACAAACATCCCAGTCTGAAGTCGGAGATGCTGCCTCATCGTGGTAGACTCGTGTAGTGTCAACATCATTGGTGAAACATGGTATCAATGATGGCTAACAGCATCACGCATTTTGTATAAATCGTCACTGAGACACTACACGCGATTTTGTCTTGATGTCACGGACTATCCTAGTGGGCCGGCAAAATTCATTGGAGTGACGTTGGATCGACGTCGAACACTGACGTCGACACACCGTTGAAAAGATGCTGGATATGAAAGATGGATCGACGTCATTATGCCAATGTTGTATCAACGTCGGATATCAACATTACACTGACGTCAAATTACGACGTTGAATCGACGTCATTTTTTTAACGTTGTGTCAACGTCGAAAACCGAAGTTAAGTCGACATTAAATGTGACATTAAAACGGCATATTAAAAAAAAATTAAAAAAATATTTTTTCACGGGGACAATACAACTTTAATAATAATATTTGCAGAAATGTTAGAATAAATAATAAAGAATCCTGTATCAATCATAAGCGCAAAGTAGATAAAGAATAATGTATATAAAAACAAACAAATTGCCTTGACAAAAAGAGAAGTAAAAAGGGTGTTACCCCATTTATTTTAACTACTGGACACCTCGGTGGTACCACTTGTATAATGAACAACTTCGCATCGTCACGCTATCGTCATATCGTAACGAAGTTTGGCATGCTCACTACCTACTCAAGTAACGAAATGCCAGCAGTTTGGTATACTGTAGTCTGAAAGACCCATGGAAAACATACCATGGGCACCCTAATTGATAATGATGATCTTATTTTATGTACAATAATGATAATATTCACAGAAAAGCAGTGGCATTTTACCAAATATTTCAGTATTCTAATATATATTTGATTACGTTGATTAATTGTTTATAATATATAACAGATTATATTTTAAATAGACATCTTCATTGTAATTTACATTGTTTTTGACTAAAATTGATTTTAAACATATTTACATATTCATGAAGATTTACCGAGTCATATTTGTTTGAGTATTATGTTATCTAAATTAAACAATGTTTATCAGAAATGTAGACATGCGTAGATAACCAAATAGTAAAGTTACACACAGAAACGTACAGTAACGTAGTTCATAAAATACACAAAAGGATTCAATGTTTCGATATTATTTATAGGTTAATTTGAGTTGAGTTGACTACATTAGTCAACTTTCGGTTGATACCAATTTTAGGGACTTGCCAGAAGTAAACATGTTAATCACCTCCTGACCACGAATCACAAAGCTTACCATCACAGAGGTAGGCTGGTATTTGCATCAAGTGCTTATCTTCTGCAAATTTAACTGAGCAACTATTAAAACATGTCACCGCTTTGACCACTAATCAACATAGGGCTACCATCAAATTACGATCAATTTTGTTGCATGCATTCTATGTTAACGGGTGGATTGTCATTACAAGTAAAAGAGCTGAATGGGGTTCCCGTTTCATTTTGTTTTCATTCACACTACGGTATGATATCGTAACAGAAAGCGTTTATGATACTTAAACGAAGATCGTAAAATTACGATAAGTCATAACGTGTAGTGTTACCTCAAAATTTGGAACGTATTCGTAACAAACTGGTCATATCATAGCCTTTATTTGTAAGAATACTGTACTCTTGTATTTTGTAACAAGCTAAAATGTCTTTTTATTAGGCCTATGTATGCTATAGGCCTACACAAAATTCTTTTAAGAACAGCATCAAGACGTCAGTCAAAATAAGCCGCAAAACAGAATCTTGACTTCTTTAATCCTAAAAAAAATAGCACAAATAGAATTCAAAATATTTAGTAGTTCGTTAAAAATTCCAAAATAGAAAAGCAAAATAAAATAAAGAAATCAAAAAAAATCCCAGTCTAAAGTCGGAGATGCTACCTCGTCGTGTTAGACTGGTGTCAACATAATTGGTAACAACAAAGATATAGTTCACTATAATATATCTATGACAACAATGATGGATAACAGCATCATGCTAGGTAGACACCTATCGATGATTTGCAGGAATATCATAGTAAAAACGTTATTGGCTTCAAAATTAACATACCTAGCTTCTACAGTTATTCTACCGAACGAAATCCTAAAACAATTAAACACAACTTTTTTTAACTTCATATGGAATAGAGCCGAATGTGTTAAAAGAGGAGTAATTAGGTCAACATTTAACCGTGGCAGACTGAACATATTTCACCTTCCCTCCTTTTTAACATCTATTACCCTATCATGGATTAAGAAATTAGCCGACAACAAGCAATCAATGTGGAAAAATTTTGCCCTATACTTCCTAGATAAAATAGGCCTAGGCTTAAAACGCTTTATGATCATGAATTTATCAAAGCCGGAATCTTAACGCTTCGGCACATTTATAATTTTGATGATACCTTAAGTTCCTCAAAACAAATGTTAGAAAAAATCAACCACCCGAAAACACTGATTACACTTTTTCAATTCATAGTTGTATCCCAGCTGACTGGAAAAACGCCTTATCTTAGGACAAACTATTTGATCCTGTAATCCTTTTTAATAATGTCTGTATTGACAAATGTACTCCAAAAATTGTTAGAGAACATATTCTTTCAAAAATGTATTCATTAACAAAATGTCAAAATTATTGGGAACGGTACTTTGATAATTATAATTTTAATTGGAAAAAAATAATAATGGCAACGAAAAATAGACTCTTCCAATGAAGCTCAGTTAAATGTACTGTCATGGAAAATATTACACAACGTACCCAACAAATAATTATCTGTTTAAAATAGGTAAATCAAACAGCAAGATGTGTAACAGTTGCAACAAAATCAGTGATATTAACCACATGTTTTACTTCTGCAAACAGGTATTTCCGATATGGAAAAAAGTCGATCTAATTATCCGTTCATACCTGCAGATAGACATTACGATCTCAAACTTTCACGTAATTTTTGGTTTTGAATGTCTGAATAAAGTTCATATAAAAACTATTAATAACATTATAAATATTACTAAACTATGTAAAAAAAAAATATGTTAATTTGATTATTAAAAATATAGACATACTGCATTTGAGAAAAAAATGAATGAATTTATACTATCTGTTGGTCATGACCGATGTGTGTGTACCTTACCTTTTATTTTTCTGCATTATATCAAAGAATAATATTACACCCTTAACTCTAATATGAAAGCAATACCAAACCGGTCTAACTAAAGATAAAAACACATTTTAATTTGTATTTATTTTCAAGCAAAGCAAGAATTAAAAAGAGGAAACCATTTTTGTTAATTGATATGTATTTATAAAAAACATATAAGTATGGCAAGCCTCAGCTGTCTGAAGTATTCAAAATATTATATTATTATATCATTTTTTTATTATATTATATATTGTATTGTAATGAATTATACGTTTTGCATTATATTACTTGGTTTTAGCATTATATTATATCTATTTCTAATATATTATGTGAAAAATGTAACAAATTATTGACTTTTTGTATTATATTATTTGGTTTTAGCATTATATTATGAACATTTAATATTATATTATTAATAAAATACATTATATTATAATATAATTGTATTATATTAAACGCATTTACTTTACTTTATAACATACAACATTATTATATTATACGGATTCGTTAGTTATATTATTATTTTGTATGATGTTTATTATACGTCACGGCTTATTTCAGTTCTTCTAACTCTTTCTCTCCCTCCCCCTGTTCACTAGCAATCAGCGGCCGGCAGAATCTGAATTGTGTGACTGTTGAAGAATAATTACGTACTAGGCCTAGCCTAGGCCTACTAGGGGATCTAGACAAGTGACCAAGGATCACCGGACAGCTACAACTAATACTACAATACAATAATACTACTACAATAACTACTACTGCTACTACCTAGGCCTAGCTAGTGAGTAGTAGGTAGGAATATACTACCTAGGCTCTAGGGCGTATGTATGATGTTAACTACTAGGGCCTAGGCCTAGGCTAGGCCTAGAGGCCTACTAGTACTAGGCTAGGCCTAGACTTAAGTTGTAGTAGGCTAGGGCCGGGCCTGCTGCCTTAGGCTAGGCTACTACTACTACTACTACTACTAGGCAGCCCATGATGGGTACGAGTAAGCCAAAATTTTGGATATATGTAAACCAAAATTTGGGTACGAGCGTGTTGGCATGGCATGGGTACGGGTTGACCTGTATCCTTCTAGCTAATCGTACTATGCCTAGGCCTCAAGTAAGTCTACGCTACCCAGTCTGGCTACAATATGGTCTATTTTGTAGCTTTATTGATAGCTGGGTTCAAATCTGGGTTGGGACGGCTTTTTCTCATTTAAAACAGATTTCCTTATCATAATAAAATAATATATGAATTTATTTGTAATATTATTGTAATGTATACATAATATAAGTAATTGCCATTGCCTTTATTACTATTAATTATGTATTATACGGTTACTCCTTAATTATACTATAGTATAATTTCCTTGTTATATTTTACAATATTTTCTTCCTAATTCTACAATTTTGTCTTTCACAGCACAAATTTATCATACTGAATCATCACACACCAAGTCTCATAAATCTCTACTGTATTTGTCCAAGCTACTCCAGCTACATGGTATTGCCTTGAGGCTAAACTACACGGTATACTGGCACTACCATCATTCCTGGCTCGTCAACCTGTACCACATAAGCACAGTTTCAGTTTCAGTTTATTTACCATTTCAATTTCTGAACATAAGAGATGAACAACTTATATGGATGGATAACCGTAAGAGCGGAGCTCGTTTACCGGTCACCCGTTAGTGCAGTGACATTACAGAAAACATAAAGACAGGACAAAGGTGCAATACTTAACAAGACATGTGAACACTTGTGTTTGCAACCCCTTGGATAAAATAATATATTTATATAAAGGAGAAAGTTAGATATTATAATATTTCTTTTTGATCATACAATGATAATTTTTAAATTACTTCTTAAGAAGTCATACTACTGATTCAAAATAGTGACTTACACCCTGTGGTCAAGGCTTTCTTTGCTCTTATGCTTATTTCCTCCAACATACAGAGTACATAGGACTTTTTTTATTCATAACTGTTGAATTGTTTCCCAATACATAGTACCTATTGGTATTATATCTAAAAATACAAAGGCGGCTAACACAGATAGTTCCATATATACAGTACTCTTTTATAAATAAATGTATCTCTCCAAACTACTCCCAACTACCTAATCTAATAATAGTACTATTAGCATACTACTATACACTTTGTAGACAAGAAATAAGTTGTATACACTAGAGGACTTATGGTAGCACAGTCGATCGCCCTCTCACTGGCCCGGTCAACATAATCTATACCTAGATTATTACAGTAATTAAAGTACATTATTACAGAGTTTTTTTTTTTTGCAGAAATCAAAGTTATGTGTATAGAAAGCAGTACTCGTATTAAAAACTAAGCAGGTTTTTGAACGCAAACTGGCAGGATATTTTGAATATTTTTTGTTGTTGAAATGATGGAATCCTAACTTCAATTTCCACGAACCCTTTTATTTAAATTTATTTGAATAGACCTCCATGTAAACTCATTAAAGGCTACATGATTGTTTTATATTTTAATATGTGATAGTAGAAAATCATTGTGTATAATGAGGACTATGAATCTGATATTTACTTGCATTCTCATCTTTTTAAATTATTATTTATAATGCCGGTAATGAGTTTAAAATTTAATTATATTGACTATTTTTGATAATCATCATGTCCTTATAAATTCATTTATATTTCTTTTGTGTAATATAGTTCATATATTATGTATTAAGTAAATTGGTAAGGCCCTATACTGTTACTATTTAAGGAAAGTTTATATACACTATTATTTTATGCCTACCAATATTAGTATTAATTGTTTATGTAAATATTTTGTCTAATTTCCTTGATTTTTTGTATAGGCCAATGGCATCAATGTTTTTCTCAAAGCAAATTAGCCTAATAATGCCACATTTAGACACATGATTCATTGATTTCTGATATTCTGTACTTGTGTATGCATTACTAAAATAGTAGTTAATATATTTCATTTATAATGTATGTATAAACATATATTCATATTTTTTTAAACATTTTTAAATTAAAAAAGTATTACAATACCTATCTACCTTTCTGATATTGTTACTATTATATAATATTTTTTGAGGCAGCAATAAAAAAAAATTAGAACAATTAATTTGAGTTATACTGTACTATGTTAGTTCAGGAGATGAAGTATGTGTGGGCAGAAACTAGTGTGTTGGAGGTTGGTGGTGTGAGGTGTATAGTTGTCACTTTAAGATCTAAATTAGATGTTTTCTGAAGAAAAGAAGTAAGCGCATACGCTTTCAAACAACTCCAAGAAGATTCACACAAAAATAATTACTTTTCAATAAAGTAGTATAACAGTGTATATTACAGTACATTGAATAAACTCGAGCGGAATAATAACGCACATAAAAAAACATTCATTTTCTTTTCGAAAAGTGCCCTCTCTAGTTTTCTATTAATTTATTAATAATTATTATTAATTAATGAGTAATATGAACATATTTGTAACATTCAATGCTGGAAGCTGGTTCTACTCCTAACAAAGTTTCATATCTCCAAATTTCATCAACGTATTCAAAGCACTTCAATATTAAATATCACATTTAACATAAAAATTCGGGTTTTGGATAGAATTTTGCTTAAAAACATATACAAAAAACATCGATAAAAAATACTTTTCGTATTCAAAAACATTTGATACTTGGTATAAATGTTCACTATAGGTTGCTCTATTCACAGAAAAAAATTGCATTCATGAACGTTTTTTGTTGGTTGTTTTTTCAAAATAGTTATTAGCTTGAAAAAAATGAGTTGGAATTGTATGGTCTTTCATAAGTGTACATTTTGTAAAAACGTAAATTTAAAAAATCAGTGATATGGCTTGATAGTTATTTTTGGTTTGCAATATGGATGGAGCAACCTATATTGAACATTTATACCAAGTATCAAATGTTTTTGAATACGAAAAGTATTTTTTATCGATGTTTTTTGTATATGTTTTTAAGCAAAATTATATCCAAAACCTGAATTTGTAATGTTAAATGTAATTTATTTAAGTGCTTTGAATACGTTGATGAAATTTGGAGATATGAAACTTTGTTAGGAGTAGATACAGTTTCCAGCATTAAATTTTAAAAATATGTTCATATTACTCATTATTTGATAATAATTATTAATAAATTAATAGAAAACTAGAGAGGGCACTTTTCGACAAGAAAATGAATGTTTTTTTTATGTGTGTTATTATTCCGCTCGAGTTTATTCAATGTACTGTAATATACACTGTTATACTATTTTATTGGAAAGTAATTATTTTTTTGCGAATCTTCTTGGAGTTGTTTGAAAGCGTATCCGCTTACTTCTTTTCTTCAGAAAACATCTAATTTAGGTCTTAAAGTGACAACTATACACCTCACACCACCAACCTCCAACACACTAGTTTCTGCCCACACACACTTCATCTCCTGAACTAACATAGTACAGTATAAGTCAAATAAATTTGTTAATTTTTTTTTATTGCTGCCTCATAAAATATTATATAATAGTAACAATATCAGAAAGGTATATAGGTATTGTAATAATTTAAAAATATGAATATATGTTTATACATACATTATAAATGAAATATATTAACTACTATTTTAGTAATGCATACACAAGTACAGAATATCAGAAATCAATGAATCATGTGTCTAAATGTGGCATTATTAGGCTAATTTGCTTTGAGAAAAACACTGATGCCATTAGCCTATACAAAAATCAAGACAATTAGACAAAATATTTACATAAACAATTAATACTAATATTGGTAGGCATAAAATAATAGTGTATATAAACTTTCCTTAAATAATAACAGTATAGGGCCTTACCAATTTATTTAATACATAATATATGAACTATATTACACAAAAAAAGTATAAATGAATTTATAAGGAATTTATCATGTAGCCTTTAATGACTTTACATGGAGGTCTATTCAAATAAATTTAAATAAAAGGGTCATAATATGTCTTCGTCTCCAGTTCGTGGAAATTGAAGTTAGGATTCCATCATTTCAACAACAAAAAATATTCAAAATATCCTGCCAGTTTGCATTCAAGACCTGCAACCTCCTTAGTTTTTAATACGAGTACTGCTTTCTATACACATAACTTTGATTTCTGCAAAAAAAAAAAAAAACTCTGTAATAATGTACTTTAAATACTGTAATAATCTAGGTATAGATTATGTTTACCAGGCCAGTGAGAGGGCGTTCGACTGTACTACCATAAGTCCTGTAGGTGTATACAACTTATTTCTTGTCTACAAAGTGTATAGTAGTATGCTAATAGTACTATTATTAGATTAGGTAGTTGGGAGTAGTTTGGAGAGATACATCTATCTATAAAAGAGTACTGTATATATGGAACTATCTGTGTTAGCCGCCTTTGTATTTTTAGATATAATACCAATAGGTACTATGTATTGGGAAACAATTCAACAGTTATGAATAACAAAAGTCCTATGTACTCTGTATATTGGAGGAAATAAGCATAAGAGCAAATAAAGCCTTGACCACAGGGTGTAAGTCACTATTTTGAATCAGTAGTATGACTTCTTAAGAAGTAATTTAAAAATAAAATTATCATTGTATGATCAAAAAGAAATATTATAATATCTAACTTTCTCCTTTATATAAATATATTATTTTATCCAAGGGGTTGCAAACACAAGTGTTCACATGCCTTGTTAAGTATTGCACCTTTGTCCTGTCTTTATGTTTTCTGTAATGTCACTGCACTAACGGGTGACCGGTAAACGAGCTCCGCTCTTACGGTTATCCATCCATATAAGTTGTTCATCTCTTATGTTCAGAAATTGAAATGGTAAATAAACTGAAACTGAAACTGTGCTTATGTGGTACAGGTTGACGAGCCAGGAATGATGGTAGTGCCAGTATACCGTGTAGTTTAGCCTCAAGGCAATACCATGTAGCTGGAGTAGCTTGGACAAATACAGTAGAGATTTATGAGACTTGGTGTGTGATGATTCAGTATGATAAATTTGTGCTGTGAAAGACAAAATTGTAGAATTAGGAAGAAAATATTGTAAAATATAACAAGGAAATTATACTATAGTATAATTAAGGAGTAACCGTATAATACATAATTAATAGTAATAAAGGCAATGGCAATTACTTATATTATGTATACATTACAATAATATTACAAATAAATTCATATATTATTTTATTATGATAAGGAAATCTGTTTTAAATGAGAAAAAGCCGTCCCAACCCAGATTTGAACCCAGCTATCAATAAACCTATAAAACAAAATAGACCATATTGTAGCCAGACTGGGTAGCGTAGACTTACTTGAGGCCTAGGCATAGTACGATTAGCTAGAAGGATACAGGTCAACCCGTACCCATGCCATGCCAACACGCTCGTACCCAAATTTTGGTTTACATATATCCAAAATTTTGGCTTACTCGTACCCATCATGGGCTGCCTAGTAGTAGTAGTAGTAGTAGTAGCCTAGCCTAAGGCAGCAGGCCCGGCCCTAGCCTACTACAACTTAAGTCTAGGCCTAGCCTAGTACTAGTAGGCCTCTAGGCCTAGCCTAGGCCTAGGCCCTAGTAGTTAACATCATACATACGCCCTAGAGTCTAGGTAGTATATTCCTACCTACTACTCACTACCTAGGCCTAGGTAGTAGCAGTAGTAGTTATTGTAGTAGTATTATTATATTGTAGTATTAGTTGTAGCTGTCCGGTGATCCTTGGTCACTTGTCTAGATCCCCTAGTAGGCCTAGGCTAGGCCTAGTACGTAATTATTCTTCAACAGTCACACAATTCAGATTCTGCCGGCCGCTGATGATTGCTAGTGAACAGGGGGAGGGAGAGAAAGAGTTAGAAGAACTGAAATAAGCCGTGACGTATAATAAACATCATACAAAATAATAATATAACTAACGAATCCGTATAATATAATAATGTTGTATGTTATAAAGTAAAGTAAATGCGTTTAATATAATACAATTATATTATAATATAATGTATTTTATTAATAATATAATATTAAATGTTCATAATATAATGCTAAAACCAAATAATATAATACAAAAAGTCAATAATTTGTTACATTTTTCACATAATGTGATAAATGATACTTGACTTGACTTGACTTGACTTGATAATATATTAGAAATAGATATAATATAATGCTAAAACCAAGTAATATAATGCAAAACGTATAATTCATTACAATACAATATATAATATAATAAAAAAATGATATAATAATATAATATTTTGAATACTTCAGACAGCTGAGGCTTGCCATATATAAGTATAGTTTTTTTTTTTTTTTATCTTATGTGGGTTCATCCCACTTTTATTTCCATACCACTGTTCTCTTTACATATATTTTTCACTATACACTATACATATCATTATATTTACAATGTTTGTTTAATCATCTGTATACATATACTTATTTAAAGAGTTTTATTCATTTGTTTACATATTATCACATTGATTACATAGCTTCCTCTTTTTAGACATATTATCTGTAACACATTTTCATTAACAAGCTTATTTTTTTTTCTTACATAGTTGTTTTTGATTTTTTCATCTACCACATTTTCATTTAACAATGCATATTCTCTGTTATACTCATTACTTACTTACATAATATTGTTCTCATCCTTTAACATTAATATTAATATTTTTGTTCTTTAATGTTTACAAAACCAGCAGATCCTTTTTTGCATCTATAACTTCTTAAATTTTCATTTAACTTTTTTACTTTCTTCTCTTATGTGGATTCATTCCACTTTTTTTTTTTTACTTATTTTCTTTAAAAAAAAAAAAAAAAAAACTATTTCCATATATTATTTTGTTTATACATACATTATCATTTAACCACATTGATTACATAGTTTCATCTTTTTATACATATTATCTATAACACATTTTCATTAACAAAGCTTATTTTTTCTTACATAGTTGTTTTTGGTTTTTTTTTCATCTACATGCATATTTATTTCATACAATTATAATACGTTTATGTTTAATAAATCCATCCCATGGGTTTGTCCCATTTTATTTTTCTTTGGATTTATCTATGCAAACATATTTTCATTTAAACAATGCATATTCTCAGTTATACTAATTACTTACTAACTTTTTACTGTTAACATTATATTTTCCTCATCCTTTAACATTGATTTTTTGGATCTTTAAATGTTTACAAAATTTTTTTCCAACAGATTATCCTTTTTTGCATCTACAGTATAACCCATCAAAGTTTCATTTAACTTTTTTTTTTCCTATGTGGGTTCATTCAATTATTTTTTTTTTACTTATTATTTATTCTATTATTTTTTTATACATACATTATCATTTACCAACATTTGTGTTTAATGATCCATTAAAAAAAATTTGACATTTTTTTTTCTTTTTAACCATTTTATCATTTCAAAATTCCACATGCAGTAAGAATGTGCAAATTACATATATACGGTATATACCTATAATATGAAAGCTTTGATGAAAACACTTCACCACTTAAACCTAAACCTTCTTATCCTTCATCATTTTTTTTTTATCATCAATCTATAAAAAGCTTTTCACATTTTGTCTTTTTGTTTTCAAATCATCAAGGTATACATATTTACAAAATATACAGTATAGTAGCAAGGAAAAAAAGAAAAAAAAAAAAAATCTCATTTTCTCATTTACATATTTTCTTCCTTAATCTGGTTGAGCATATATAGTATACCTGCAGATTTACATATTTCTTATCTTTTTTTCAGATTTAAACATTTGTAGGAGATTGATTTTTTTTTCTTTTTCCAATAAACTTAATATCTTTACTTTATAAATACAAAATGCTCCTAAAGTGTATAATTTATTTACGTAATTATTGTCAGTTTCAAATAAAAGTCTTTTGAAAGAAAAAACAGGAATATGTATGCTTACTGCTCTAATTATTTCGTTTATCTCTCTCCATAAACATTTTACTGTTATGCACTCTACTAACATATGTTTATCATTCTCAATAACATTGCATGTGTCACAACATGGGGAATTTACAAGTCTCCACCTATGTAATCTTTCATTTGTTGGCAATATTCTGTGCAACAATTTAAAATTAAAATGTGCCAGTTTTTTTTCTTTAAGACCAGAAACTTTCTTAACCCATATTTTTGTCCATGGCATATTACCAAATATGGATTCCCACTTAACCTGTGCCGTAGGTGTAATATATTGAGCATCTATTATGAATCTATATAATTGTCTAGACGTCATATTTAAGACCTTATTGTTTGTAATAGGTATATCATTTACATTAATGTCATGTGTTGATTTTAAAATACATTTCCATTCTTTTGGAATGGCTTTCAATATACATGAATATTCACTGATCCAATTTTGTGTACATCTTAACCTTCTTTTTATCTCTATCGCAGGCTTAAACACATTATTATTTATTACATCATATATTTTTAAAAACCCTGAACTAATCCAGTTACAGTTATATAACGGCTTCTTTTTAATACATATAAACTCATTACCCCATAATGATTGATTAATAATGTCATCATAGCTTATTGGTTTTTAGTTTGTTTTATCTTTATACTGGGTGACCTCTTCAGTCAAAGACTGATCTCCCAGAGGGCCCAGTTGGTGATCAGTGGCTGTGATGTACTAGTACACCGGGGTAACCCCCTACTCGTCTCGAAAGATGTACTAGGTTCTTTAAAGTGCACACGAGCAAGTTGTGTACACTGGACCTACGGTTTATAGTCCTTATCCGAGAAGACTCGTTCTACCACCAGAACCATGGAGTGAGTGAGCCTCGAACCCCTGCCGATGTTATGGCTACGTGATTACGGTTCCACTGTCTTAACCGCTCGGCCACTCACTCACTGGTTCCTTATTTAATCTATTATTACAAGCATTAGCTACTGCTATAGACTTAATAACTGAGAGGTAAAATGGTGGTACGGATATATTACACGGAACTTTTGATAAATTTGAGGTTAATGATTTTGGGCCTATCTTTTCTATATAAAATGTAGGTAAATATTTCCATTTGGCATCATCGTTTTCATACAGTCTCCTGTACCATTTAACTTGGAAAGATATTACCTGAGATCTGAATTCTACCATTTTTAGACCACCTTGACTGTAATTGGCACACATGGTTTTTCTTTTTATTTTCTCTTTCTTAGTTTCCCAAATGAATTTAAAAATTAATTTATCCACCTCTTTTATTACTTTTTCTGGTACTAGCAAAATGCAGGAATTGTATATAATTTTTGAGAGCGCTAATGTTTTTACAATAGTAATTCTTCCAAAAAAAGTGAGGTGTCTTTTCTCCCATGTTTTTAGGGTATTTTCTAATGCGTCTATTTTTTCTTTCCAGTTCTTTTGATAACAATATTCCTTATCATGTCCAACATAGATACCTAATATCCGAATTGGTGTGGATGTCCAAGAAATGTTACCATGTGTGTCCTTGCAGTCTCTTAAACTGCCAAGCCAAAAAGCATTTGTTTTATTCTTATTTAATTTTAATCCAGAAACCTCTCCAAACTTTTCAATAATACTTATGCTGTTATCTATACTATTTATATCCTTTAGAAAAAGCACAGTGTCATCTGCTAGCTGTGCAATCTTAATATCTTTAAATATACCATTGCCTGCAGGAACAATCAGGCCTTTGACCATATCACATGCTCTTATTTTTGTAGCTAGGACTTCAGCTACTAAAATAAACAATAGAGCAGACAAGGGACATCCTTGTCTAATACCTTGGTGCATTGCAAAACTTTCTGATTGCCAACCATTATTTGTGAATATACAATTTGTATTGTTATACAGTGCTTTTACCCAGTTCACAAATGAAATACCAAAATTGAATTTATTTAAGGCTTCTATTAAAAATGATCTATTGACACTGTCAAATGCTTTTTGGAAATCTAAACTTATAAGTATACCTTCAAGCTGTTCATTTTCCATGTAAGTAATTATGTCCTCTATTAGTCTTATATTGTCACCACCAAAGCGACCTTTTACATACCCTTTTTGGTCATTGTTTATTATATACTTTGCAACTCGATGTAATCTTGTTGTAAGAACAAAAGAAGCTATTTTGTAGTCAATATTGAGTAAAGTGATAGGGCGCCAGTTATTTAAATCTTTGTGATCACCTTTTTTGTAAATAAGGTTGATTATTCCCCTTCTTTGTGACACAGACATTTCTTGTGTGGCAAAACCATAATTTAGTGCATCACAAACAAGGTCACAGATAAGGTACCAGAAGAGTTGATAAAACTCAACTGTTAAACCGTCACTGCCTGGAGCTTTATTTTTTTTCATTTTCTTTATTGCTTGCTCACATTCGAAGAGAGAGAGATGACCCTCACACATCTCTTGTTCTGCCTCTGTGAGTTTAGTTAAATTAACATGAGATAGGTACTTATCAATTGATTTGTAAGGAACATCTTGTTTTGCATATATTTTTTTGAAGAAATTAACCTCTTCCTTCAATATCTCTGTGGAATTTGATATAATGGATCCGTCCTGTTTTTTTTAATTTTTTAATATGTTTTTTATTACTATTATTTTTCTCTAAACCAAGAACGTATTTAGTGTTTCGTTCGCCATCTTCTATCCACTTTGCTCTTGACCTAATTTGAGCGCCTTTAGCTTCCAATAGGTAAATTTGCTCAAGTTCATTCTTTTTTTGATCTAATTCTGTTTCATACTGGATATTATTATCAGTATTATCCTTTTTCATAATTAAATCATTAATGATAGCAATTTCCTGTTGAAGTATTTCTTTTCTTTTGCATTTATTTTTATTTTTCATTTTCCCATATTTTATGGAGAATTCCTTTATTTTTACTTTAATCATTTCCCATTTATCCTTTGGGTTAAGTTCTTCTAATCTAGCTCTTTCTATTATGTTTTTGATGTTGTTTATATAATCTTCATTATCTAAGTGAGAATTGTTCATTTTCCATAATCCTGGGCCTCTTTCTTCATTAGTTAAACTTATTTTTAAGGATATGGCTTGGTGATCAGACATGATTGACGGCCTGATATCACATGTGTTAACATATTCACATAAGTCGTTAGATATAAAAAAAATAGTCCAACCTTCTGTACGTTTGGGTGGATTTCCTTCGCCATGTGAATTGACATGTATCCGGGTTATTTTTTCTCCAGATGTCATTAAGATTCAGATTTTTCATAAAATGTGTTATTGTAAAAACAGAATTATCTACTCTATCGACACTACCTTTTTGGTCAAATTTTCTGTCTAGAGCACAATTCATGTCACCACCTATAATTATTTTATCATTTTTGCTTTCTTTGAAGTCAATAATTGTTTTATGTAAAGTCCTGAAGTAACATATAAGTATAGTTAATGTATAAGATTATAAAAGAAAGGAAATGTATTAATGATGACATGTATAACAATTAATTAAAGATAAAAACGCATCTTATTTGTATTTATGATGTTATTTATTATGTTAATTGATAACGCAAGTATAAAGAAAGGTATATAAGATTATAAAAGAAAGAAAATGCATTAACGTTAACATGTATACAAATTAATTAAAGATAAAAACGTAGGTTAAGTTGTATTTATTTTCAAGCAAAAGTAAGAATTAAAAAGATAAAAATTGTTAAAAAGAGAAAAAAAGTTTGTTAATTGATAATGTATGTATCAAGAATATAAGTATAATTAATATATAAGATTATAAAAGAAATGAAATGCATTGATGATGACGTGTATAAAAAATAGAAAATAACTATGGTTAATAATGATAATAGGTATAGAAATAAATACAAAAATCATTAGTAATTCAAACAGATGATAACAAAATTTCAATTGCATACATATATATTACTGTTTTGATATGATGTTTGTTTGAAATAAAAGTGGGATGATGAAAAATCATGCTAAATTTCTGTCGAGAAACGCATGGCACGGAATATAGTCAGGCCATCCACAGCATGAATTGTTTAAGTTGTTTTTGTACATATGTTTTTTGTGTAATAACCTATCGTATTTTGTACTTTAATTGTAATATAACGCTCTAAATTAATTTGAATATACCAAGAACCTGAAACATACCATTACACCATTGTGTAGGCAGAATCAGGTAAGTTAAAAAAAAGAAGGTTTCCTCGTCTTTAAGCAGTTACTTCGTTACCCAATGCTCTTCTCCAAACGCTATGTAAATGACGTTAGGAAGAACAGCACAACAATACCCGTAGGAACGAAGTACTGTGAGATACTAACAAACCACTAATGACAGAGTCTTGATGACCATCTTTTGTTTTTTTTTTAATATTTCTTGAAATATAGTCATCACTTGATTTCTAAATTCTTTATTTCACCCTAAACAATATCATGCGCTTTTAGATTGAAGAGCAGAGAGCAATACAATTTACAGTAAAAAACAATGATTAATTGGTAAATATCTTGAAATAAGGTCAAAATCATTCAAGCGTCGCTGGAGTTAGCTCCGTGGCGTTAGTTAAGATAGGGTATATAGCTGTCGTTAATAAGCGCCACGGACGTAATGATTTGCGTTAATAACGCCATAAACCATTTGGAATTGTGTTTGTGTGTGTTGACTTTTATTCATTTTTAAACTTTTTTTTATTATTTCAATGGCTTTGATATTTTTTTGTTTGAGATGTGTTTCCTATGTTAGTTTTTGCCTTTTTATAGTGTTTTTCTTTAAAATTCAGACATAGCCTATAAAGACATAGCCTATTATGTGCGGCCCTTCAATAATAAGCAGACGTGGTTTCGAAGGAGATACGTAAAAGTACGCGAAAAAATTAATTGCATTAAAATATAGATACTGATTGACCAGTCCCTGGTGGCCACTCACTAATTAATATTCAACATTTAAAAAAATAGCCAAACCACGCGAAATTAAAAATTAGGACATTCTTTATTGTTATCCGTTAATAATATATTTCTTCATAATCTGTTATTTTGTCTCCGTAGTCGTTGAAATACATGATGAGTCTGATAACTAAATTATCTTTGTGTGATCTTCCTAAGACACCCCTAGTCTGTGACATCTTTCCAGCTACCACTCGTCCACTTTTCAAAGTCAACATCTAACAGATGTCTTTCATTTTTTTTTGCCGGTTTTCCCACATCCTTAACTTATATTAATTTTGTGTTTTTTTAGTTTATTTTGTATTTACTGTTTGTTTGAGGGTCCCTAATGATCAGCTGATGCTGGATGGACCACCCTCATAAAATATTGTTGAAATAAATAAATAAAATAAAATATTGGATGTCTCGTTCTCGCCTCATTGACAGTCTATGAAGGCGTCTTTTGTTCTGCCTTTCTTCCTCTTCTAGTTTGTACTATTAAAAAAAAGAAGCTTAAATTAGAGGCTTTTTATAAATAAAATAAGTCCACTGCCATGTTGACAATCACCATCTCCACTCCACCAACCAACCCTTGCTTATAATATTATATTATTTTACCTGGTGGAATTTATTAGCATGTTTAATTCCTTGCATTAGCGAATTATTACGATGACGAGGATGGTTATTTTGAATATTGGTGAAGATTGATAGTAACTCTCTGTCAACACCAGGACCAAACGATAATTTCAGCTCATTCATGAGTCCGTATCTTGTCGGTGGTCCGTATCGACGTCGTTGGACAGATAACTGACTGTCTACTGACATTTCCGATGCAATTCTGAAAAAAGAAGGAATATTTATCATCAACAATGATAGTTGAAGATGATTTGTGATTTGATCATTGACAAAAATTAATACTTTATGGCGATGATAATAATGATGATGATGATGATTATTATTATAATGATGAGATAAATTAATTGTGATTATTACGGGTGATAATTACTTTTTAATCTGACTGGTTAGAATATGTGCCTCGGCAGTCCAATCATGGTCACCTTTTGAAAAATAAAGTATGAATATATTAACAACTTTGATTCATTTTGGAAATATCTATAAATAAATGACAACAATAAACAATATCTTAAATAAACGGTTCCTCTTACCTTCTTGGACCATCTTTACGTCGTCGTCCTCTACGTCCGACCCTAAACTGTTCCTGTCGTCAGAGTTATCCTCTGGAATAATGAGCTCATCGTCATTTGAATGGATCTTCAGCAATGAGCTGATCGTCATTGTCAGCAATCAGTTCAGCAATGGGCTGATCATCGTTGTCAGCAATCAGTTCAGCAATGGTTCTCATCGACTTCTTCAGTGATCGTCGAAGGGTGGCCGAACGGGATTTAGACTTCCTTTTCTTGTCTTCCCCATCCTTAGTACCCGACAGCTTATCTGTGTCAATTGTCAACGCAGTTACTTAATCATCATCTGCTGTCGTGTTCTTAGATTCAGAACTTGGCCACTACCGCCGGGACATTTGGAGGATCAACACTACTTCCGTCTTGCAAATTAAATTCTTCGGGATTATCAGCAACGAATTTCTCAACTGAGTTGCGTTGACATAAGTTCAAAAGATTACCCATATGATTTGTAATTAATATAGATACAATACGAGATATGAAATCAATACAAATTTCAGAAAAGGTTTCGTTGATATGGCGAATGCGTTCTTTATCGTAGTAACATCGACGCGCGTACAAGGCATCCATGCAAACAAAGCGCAACCGCTATGTGTGACGACGCCGCCCGCTACGTGTGACGCAAGATGGGGAAGGAAGGGGGTGGATGTCTTAACTATCGATTACAATATACTGTTATATTATATCCATACAAACAAAATAATTAATTTCATTTGAAACAATTTTCATTCAACAAAAAGTATTACTATGAAAATAATTAAATTGATTATTAAATCATTATAATAATGTGTACTTTCAAATAATACAGAAAAAAAGTTATTACACAATTTAAAAAACATAAAACAAAAATAATTATTCTGTACTAAAACCGTGATATTTTTGTTCATCTACCATTAATTTGGATTTACATTCAAAATAACACACAGTACAATACAGTGCACTACTGTATAAAGAAACTATTGAATTCAAATTTTATTTATCAATTTGATTTGACAAAAGTATGCAAAACCTTTTCACACATATTTAATATAAATTAGCAAACTATTTCTACACAACTAAAATTTGTGAAAGCAGTGACAATAATTATAACACAATATAAGTTTATGTTATATTATTTGATAATTTGAGTTAATTTTAATATATTTTATAATAATATTAATTATTAATAATAATATGTCTCTCTTGTTATTTAGATGATATTATTTCGATTAACATATATTTTTAAACAAATCATACATATTCATGAGCTTTTACTGGGTCACATGTATTGATAATACAATCCAACATTGAACAATTTGATCTAAAAATAACATGAGAAATTGTCAATACGGTATTAGAATACTGAAGTCAATAGACCCGACGAATCATTTATATATTTTAACTGCATGATACTACAAGCCGTTACGGTGACTCTGAAGAATAGATGAAATACATATGCTATCCTGATCATATTCAATATTTCAACAGTAAACATTAATGTCAATTGTGTAACAGGATCCTATCTTATTAATCTATATATAAATTTACGTAATGGCAAAATTCGGTAAATCATGCGTTACTTCTAGAATGTTTACTCGATGGTATATAAAGTTGGTTCGTACTTTCGGTACAGATTTTAACCACCTGATGTAACCCTGTTTACTAATAAAATTGAGTTAGATAATTAGTTATTGACAATTAAAACGAATTTAGTTCATAATGTTGAAGACAGACCGATTTTATTAAAAAAATACTATTTTGATAGATTTAATATATGTTTAGGCCTATACAAATGTATTGATTTGTGATGATGAATGGAACATTCCAAATTATTTGGTTTAACCATAGAGGTATAGGCTTACCTCTATAATTTAACACAAGTAGGTAAATGTATGGGCCCTTTGGAGAATAAACATAAATAGTATTGCAATGCTGTACAATACTGCAAATAGGTATTAACAACTTTTGATCGCCATTTGAATCGCAAATTTCTTACTGTGAGTGTTGGTACTGTTAGATATAATATAAACAAATATACAAATAAACTTTATTACTGTGAGTGTGGGTTAGATTATAAACATATAATATACAAATAAATAAACTTTATTATTGTATTACTGACAGTTGCTTCTCAACGTTTGTATTAATTAATAATTAAAAAATATATAAACGTCGTAGTGGTGTATCGTTACATGTACTTTACTATTTCAATCGACTATGACAGTGAGAGTTTTAACAAAGTAATAAATCGCAAATGTCTTACTGTATTTAGTGGTATATTATTTATAAAACATTACAAAAATATTTCGTTACTGAGTGGATAAGAATATATTTAAAAATTGTTCCTCTTTGTACCTATCCTCTTCCCCATCCATCAACCCCAATGTTACATACAAAACACAAAATTACGTCCAAATAAAAAAAATTGAAAATTGAAGTTTCTCTCTCGGAAGTAATTCCCAGGGTGCTAATTTTGGTTTACTACATAAATCATTGTGTCTATTTACTCGTTTTTCTGTAAACGACAATGTATTTTATAGTCCTCGGTACGTACATTTGAAATCTCAAGTTTTTTTCTCACTAGAATTACTGTGTATTCGAAAACCATCTAGTATATGTAACTAATCATATCACGTATCGCGTGTTAAATGTTTTTATTCGATACAACAAGCTAATTATTCCTATGTTTACATTGGAGTAATACTTTGAAAACTTCAAAAGGCCTTTGCCATATTTTTCCTGTCTTGGTTGTCTTTGGCCTATACCATCCCTGCATCATTTTGGCAGCTGCAAACAGAATCCCCGTTGAAAAATAAAAGGAAGGAAGGTTTCCTTTGAACTTTATAATTTGATACCAAAATTCTGACAACATATAATGCCATTCAACTATGTGTGTAGACATACATAATCCTGTATTGAAAAAAAGGTAAATTCTTCGTCTTTTAGCAGTTACTTCGTTACCCAATGCTCTTCTCCAAACGCTATGTAGATAACGTTAGGAAGAACAGCACAATATCCGTAAGGAACGAAGTACTGTGCAACATTAACGAAGAAACCACCAACGAAAGAAGGCTACTGCCCAATTTACGCGACATTGATCCTCTTATTTAAACACAATGAATAATAAAGTTACAACAAAGCAGTGACAATAATTATTAATTATCAAACAATACATTTATTTTACATTATTTTATTAATTAAGTAGGTGTTTATACATTTTACTATATTATTTTGTATCAAAACATGTCTCTGGCAATTTAGATGATATGATTTCAATGATTAACACTTACATGTTTAAACAAATTATACATATTCATGATCTAATAAGGATCAAACCATTGTGATCTAAAAATAACATCAGAAATTTCCAATACGGATAAGAATACTCTAGCCAATGATATGATACGCATGCGTGACAAAAAGAGTCGAATTGTTAATACACATTCATTTCCATTATTTTAACCGTGTAACAGGATCCTATTTTGTATGAATCTATAGGCCTATATATATAAATTTCATAAGGCATCGGAGTATATTGTGGGGAATAGTATATACAATTACATCGAGACAACTGATAATAAGACCTTTCGTTTGAAATCGAGTGAAACCCTGATAGCCGAGTTGCTGAGTAAGATGGCAAGACTGTATAACTGTGCGCTATTTGTGTCCCGTTAGGACCCTGATAGATGTCTGCCCATGTTGCAAGTTGTCTAAAAAAACGTCTTCCTTCTTAAGCCGAAACGGCCCACTGTGTCGCGGTTGGTATTATATTTGAATAAACGCCCGAAACACCTCCCCAATAACACATCACTGAAAATAATAATCGCCCATCCACATTTATACGCACAATATTGTATTATATTTAGTTATAATTATACTATTTGTAGTAGAATTCATCGGACTGTTATCTAAAATTTACCAAGCATTTGTTATTCTTTTTTACCACTTTTCATATTATCTACTAGTGGATTTTTTTTAATTATAAATGTTAGCATATTATTAAAAGTAAAACATCAAAGTATCCCTCGAATACGCACCTCCCTCAAATTAACTCCGCCTCCCCACCCCCACCCTATAAGTGCCCCACCAAACAATAACAACTATACTTTAAAATGTTAATATCAAAAGACACTGTGAAACAGGTTATATAGGTTTAATTAGTTTTACGAATATCAAGCATTTCAATCATGCAACCGGCCGAAAACGTCCAGACCAAAACGCCATTCTAAAACGCCATTCTAAAAATTTTTAGCCGAGTCATTATCATTCCGAGAACCATCGTCTACATGCGCATGTTAAATTTGGATATTCGATACAAAACATTGATTATGGTTACATTGGTGTAATAATTTTAAAAGGCCTAAGTTTGCCTTATTTGTCCTGTCTCTGCATCCTTTTTGGCAGGACAAAGATTTTGCTGCGAACAGAATCCCCGTTTAAAAAAAGGAAGTTTTCCTTGTTTGTTTTTTTTTTTGTCTCCTGACACATCGTTATGACGACGTACCTTAAAGAACACTGGTTTCGTTACGCTATCGTCATATCGTAACGAAACAACCTTTATTTAAGGTACGTTTCATAACGATGTGTCAGGCACTAAAGTGATACTCGGTGATTTTATTTATATACAAGAAATATTAAATTCACCGCAAAACAGTGACAGTATTTTCAAAATCTCTTGTTGGCCAGTTACTTTCAATGTTTTGATTAAGCATTATATTTTGTAATTAGCTATCATATTTTTTTTAAATTATATAATACTTTAAATATTGTTTCGATTGAAATTAACTTTTATGCAAATCATACATATTCATGCCTTTTTGCCGGGTCACTGGTAATTTAAAGATCACACTTTAACATAAACAATGTGAGCGAAAAATAAAAAATAATACTAGGGAAATTTCAATACAGGCTCTCATACGCATGCTTAAATAACTACGTCATCATGATTTAGAGACTATTATAAATACTCCAAGTATTATTATTATTATTTTGACATAATGTTACTTCCGTGCGTACTAATGGTCTTTTCTGTCTGTATACTATCGACACGATAACTCTTAATTTAGTAATGGTATTATTTGTAATCAAAGTAAAACTTCTGATTTACGATAAATGTTAGGCTTATGATATCAATTTGAATGATTTTTAAAAATGGTAACAAGATAACACACCTCGTAATAAAAACATAGAAAAGGCCAAATCAAATAACAACATGCAGCGCGTAAAAAAGAAACAAATGGATCAAGAGTGACCAAGACAATTAATGAGAAATTACGTAGGCCTATACCGTCATGGAAGTAGTATTTTATTAAGTTAGATCAAGACAAAACCTTGCGCTGTACTAACTGCATTATGGTATGTATGTATGTTTCCAACGTGTTTGATCTGGGGTATTTAGATGTTTCACAACATTATATAAAACCAGGATATTTTGCCTTGCATTGCAATGTGCTGAACGATACCAATCTAAACACATAATCCATTATGCATGTGATCGCCTCCCGAATCTTGGCTTCTTTAATCCTAAAAAATAGCACAAATAGAATTCAAAGTATTACAGATAGTAAACTTTAACATCAATAGTGTCACGTGTCTTGATTTTGTTCATACTTATTGCGATATTGCTATGAGCAAGGCTACAACCAACAATAACAAACGAAGAATACAAAGAGTTAGACACGAATCTGTAGAATATTTGATTACGAATAAAATATCTCTTACAACAGTAAAGCCATCCGCAATAGCATCTTAGTAATTAACGCCATTATAGAGAAACTAGAAATAAGTAGAGAGTTATTTTTTCTGGAGAACTAATATTGAATATAGGTGAAAGAAATTAAGATACAGTTAACATAAGTTAAGACTTAACAATAATAATAATAATAACAAAATATACGTTAAGACAAAATAAGGAACTTAAAATAAGTTTAAATATACTGAATATCGTTTGCTAAATTAATTGAGAAACAATATAACAGATTTTAGATGAATCAAAATGTAGAAATCAGAATTGTTGGTGAAAAATTGTAAAATAAAAAAAAAATTGGAATAGTTATGATAATGTAAAATTAATCTTCACTTTGTTAGGTTTTGGTTTGTAAGAAATACGAAATAAAATAATTAAAAATAGATTATAATATCATTGTAATGTTAAAAATAAGTAATTTATAAAAAAAAACGTTTCGTAAAGTTATTAAGCTTTAATATTAGGCCTAAGTAAGATTTTTTTTTTATAAAGCAAAAAAAAAAAAAAAAAAAAAAAAAAAAAAAAAAAAAAATCCCAGTCTGAAGTCGGAGATGCTACCTCATCGTAGTAGACTGGAGTCAACATCATTGGTGAAACGGTACCAGTGATGGCTAACAGCATCACGCTAGATTGATTTGAAACAAGTCTGTATCTTGCATGTTGTACTTGTGTATGTAGCTTACCAATTTCCTTTACTTATTCTTGTTTTTTTCATTTATTTATTTTTTCATTATTTATTTATTTATTTTTTGACTAGGCTACTCTTGAAATGTTTTATTTTTATATACTTTTTGATTGTTTTTTTCTGGTGGAACTAGCCTCAAAGCCTCCCTGCTTATTTAAGTTTCTCCAGAATATTAAAGTGCATTCTACTTTCTTAGGGTCTGTTTCTGCTGAAAAAATCAAAATAATCGATTTTTTCCAGTCACCGCAAACCACAAAAATAATCGCGTTGCAATTGAAAATTGCTACGACTTTAATCGGTTATTCAGGTAATCGGTTTTTAAAATCACGTCATCATTCCCCCACAGCGCAGTTCAAGTTATGAAAGGCCGATGAGAGTTGGTTTGTTTACATCCTATCGCTGCCTAAAACTCTCACATGTAGGATTAAAAATTACTCTTACGTAAAGCTTTATTATTTCTAAAATAAACATCTAGGCCTACTACCGTACCACATACAACAGAATAATGATGTTATATTAATAAGGACACGTCGGCGAAAAAAGTTCGTTTCGCCGTTCGTTGGTTCTACCTTCGGCCTGCTAGGCCTAGAGGCTATTATATTTCTACCGAAACAAGTCAACAGACAACAGGCCTACTAACAAATGACATGTAAAACATCGTTAGCCTGGACTGGTGGTATGTAACGGGTGTACTTGTAACACAGAATCCTGGAGTCTCTCGGTATAATTCTCCCCCACAAAATAATAAAAATCAAATGTTTAACATTTGATTTTTATTCGGTCTACATCGCGATCGTGGTTTTGCTGATCGTCGTCGATATCGCGCAAATAAACAGCATGCTTTGTGACGTGAATAAGTTTGTCATACTCTAGAGGTCAAAGTGAGGTCAATAATCGCTATTTGTGTTGCAGCTCAAAACTGCTCCGCAATAATCGGTTAAAACAAGAAATAATCGATTAAAACACGCAATGGATTGAGTGTTTTTAATCGGTTATTTTTAATCGGTTATTTTATTTTGCGCCGTTTCTGCTGCCCAAAAATAATCGATTAAAAAAATAAACGGTTAATAATCGATTATTTCTGCTCAGCAGAAACAGGCCCTTAAAACTCTCATTTTTGTTATTCCATAATGATGTATCTTATGAAAATAAATAAATATTTTGTAATTGAAACTTGTAAGCATATTTTGTAATATAACGCTTTAGGCCTAAATTAAGTTGGAGATCAAAAAACATACCATTAAATTCAACATAATTACAGAATAAGAGATTTAAAAATGAAAAAGGAGGAGGTTTCCTCACCTTTTAGCAGTTACTTCGTTACCCAATGCTCTTCTCCAAACGCTATGTAAATAACGTTAGGAAGAACAGCACAATACTCGCAACGAACGAAGTACTGTACACATTGTAGCGAAGAAACCACCGATGAGATATTACTATTAAACCTGACAAACACTGATGATCTTATTTAACCGCAATAAATATTAATTTCACAAAAAAGCGGTGACAATAATTATCAAACAATAGGCTTATGTTAATTATAATCGCAGATTATATAATAATACACATTTTAATATATTGTATATTTCTTTTATGTCTTTCTGGTCATTTAAATAATTATTTCGAATAACGTTCATTTTTGAATAATCATACATATTCATGAAATTTAATCGGATCACGTGTAACTAATGATGACATCATCTAACATTGAAAGGAATGAATGAACAATGCGATCTAAAAATAATATCAGGAAATTTTAATACTGAATTGATCAAGAATAAGTAAATAGACCACTATGAGCTCTCATGATACGCATGCGTAGATAAGCAAGCCTTACTTCACCCGATTATTATTAGTCATAGTCATAGTCATATAGTCATATATACTTTATTGTCCATTTAAAAAACAGAAATGTGATTTGAAAACTGGCAAAATACAAAAATATAAAATACAATTTACAAAAACACGCACAAAAAGTTAAGAGGCTAAAAATTGTTAAAATTATATAAAAATTATTATTATTTAATTATATTATATGATTTATTATTATATTGAACTAACGATGATTTAAAGTTTATATAAAAGCATTAAAACTATAAAAATAAACAAAAGCGGTTACATTTTACCTTTGTACTCTGGAGTTATATAAGTGTATAGCATTAGGTACAAACGAGCACCTAAACCGTTTTGTTTTGGTATTAAGTGCACGTAGTCTTATGCCAGAATTCATGGGAGCAAATTGTTTGTGAAGAGGATGTGTTTCATCATCAATGATACTTTTTACTTTTTTTAACACATTTTCTTTATACAAGGATTCAACATCAGGTAAGTGCTCTCCTACTAGTCTAATTGCTCTATTTCCTATTCGATTAAGTTTAATTTTATCTTTTTGCATTGTATTACCATAAAAACAAACATTACAAAAAAGTATTACACTGAGAATTACAGAGTTATAAAACAATTTAAGTATAGTTTTGTCAATTTGTAGGTACTTCATTTTTCTTAAAATAAACATCCTTTGGTTGGCTTTGCATGTGGCTTTATTTACATTATTTATCCAATTTAGCTTATTGTCAATTATACAACCCAGATATTTGTACTCATTTACTACTTCAATCTCATTTTCATTTATAATCAGAGGTTCTAAGGGTTCTTTAATTTTCCTAAAATTATTAATTAAATTATTAAATTATTATTATTTGTATATTATTACGTTACTTATAATGTTATACTTTCGTACGTATGATCTTTTCGGTCTTTAGATTTATTCATAGAGGTTTAATGGTGTATTTGTCAATACAAGTTGAACTAAATTTGAATTTACGATATATGTAACATATCAATCTGAAAGGATTATTTTAAAACGTTGCAACAAGAACATACCACCTGAAAATCAAAACAGAGGAAAGCCCAAATCACATAATAACCAGGGAAGAGATTCCCTGTAATAAAACAAAATAAATCAACAAAAAATATAAGAAATGCTACTTGACAGTAGGGCCTACTTAATAGCTTGACCATTTATGGCCCATGGTTTAGTTTTACACCTAACTCTTCCAAATTAATCAAAGTTGTTCTTTACCGACTTCTAGGACATTTAAAAGAGAACGTTTCATTTCTGTTTGGAATTCGATTATATCATATTGTATGTACTGTATATTTTTGTATCATCACTACAAGTAAAAAAAGGGTTTCCCTTTTAAATGTTCACACTACTGGTATGATCGTAACGGCAAGCGTTCTCTGGTCTCTTAACCACCTGATCGCATTGCGAATATTGATATTGAAACGAAAGAACCCATTTCGAGTCATACAAGACGTGTCACCTGACAATTCGGAACGGACTGTCATTAACGGAAGACGAGCATCGTTACGGTATCATCATATCGTAACGAAGAGGCCTTACGTTAGAGCATGAGGCGGAACCGACAGTCAGGCAACCTGAATAACTCTAATAATTTTATTTATGTACATTAAATCTAAAAGTCACAAGTAAACAGTGTCATTAGCTAGTTATAAGTTATAACGTTGCAGTTATAAGCAAATTATCCTCGCTTATTTTGATTTTACAACTTATCAATTTCAATAGATACCGGGGGTTATACCTGGTCATTTAAAATAATGTCAATTGAAATTGATTCTTTTAACAGACCATAAATATTCATGTCGTTTGGATGACGCTATCTAACATTAAATACTACTGTAGGAAGTCAACTACTCACGCTATCAGGCATACACATGCGTCATTGTAGACAACTAAAACAAACACCCGATTCTGTAGCTGTCAGTACACTCAGTATGGAAGACAAACAAAAAAGATAATGTGTTTAGGCTAGACATCACTATGGATTAATGTAAAGAACCTTTCGTTGTTTTGAATATATTTTCTATTTTGACGTTGGTACCTCAAAAACTTATTTCACTCTTTTTGTTTGTTATATCAAAGGCCGTGTTGTTAATTTACATTTTTATTGTATAAGAATTTAGCTTGATTTTATTTCATAAAACTGTTTTAATTTCTGCAACATTTTCAATTATCTGTACAGTACAATTTGAAAAATGTATATTGTTACGACCACTTTTGGCCTAGGCCGAAATACCTAAATAGCAACAACGAGGCTTGGAACAAACAATAGTCGACACTCAAAGTATTATGCAAGGAGCACGAGCTCCATTTATTTCCTTTCGCGAAGCACAAAATACATAACAACACAATTATAGATACGTATGATACCGAGTGGTTGGTTTGCCTGGCCATCCGTACACATCACAACCTCCCCATTCTTATCGTCCTGCCTCGCTTCCAGTCTCAAGCACAGTTCTAAACGCAAGCGTCCTTGGCTGGCCCTGTCTCCTGAGTGACTCCCTTCTTTGTATCACACACCCAGCACAGCTTTCCAAAATACCCCGCACCACCATGCTCCATTCTGATTCGTCCACTTGACCACCGGCGACTTGATTCATTTGCATGTGACATGTGACACCTGGTCTCTCGTCACACGTAACAATATTAAAATGTGTATACTGTATATTTCACCAATTATTTTATCAACGGTTCTTCTATTCTATAGCTTCATCTGTATAGAGTCTATTTATCTTTATGCCAAAAATGTAACTTTATCGTTGATAGATAAACAGACAGATAGACAGATATACAGGCAGACAGACATACAGATAGACATATTTGTACAATAATTCTTTGTCATGGTTAATCCACTTCCATTTAGCATTAACTAAACTTATTTGGTACATACATTGGTTCCCATACATTTCTTAGTGCCTTGCTTATAATTAAATCTGTAACTTCATAATGCGCCAATCGCGTTCCATAATAATGTAATCAAACGCCACCACAGGTCCAAAACACGCGCGAGATCAGAATTCCATTCCACATGTGCGTCGTGCATGGTGGTTGTATAATCCATCCATCCTTGCTGCTTCTTGTATAATACTATTTTTCGGTAAGATGTCATGGTTTTCTTTGCTAGGTCTACTATCTGGTAGTAGTAGGCCTCTATAGATGCCCGGGCCAGGCTAGTAACCAGGCTATGGCCTAGCTAGCTAGCTAGCCTTGTAGGCATTGCTTGCTTCTACTAGCCTAGGCCTAGCTAGCTAGTAGTACTAGGTAGTAGTAGCGGATAGTAGCTAGGCCCTCTGGAGTACGTAATTTGGTAGGCCTATCTAGAGCCTAGGCTAGCAGCATACTGTAGTAGTAGGGTAGTGGCCTACATACAGTAGTACTACTATACTAGGCTAGGCTAGATGCATGGGGGAAATAGTTAGGCTAGCCTACTACTAGCTAGGCCTATTTAGGCTGGTCGTCTTTCTGGAACTTGAAGCTGATTATCAATTGAATCGGGAACGTTTCGGTCCCGTTTCATCGAAGCTAATAACATGAAAAAAAAGACCAACAAAAAAATATTAAAAAAAATTACTAAATTGAAATAAATAAAATACTACTTAAGTTAATCTGGATCAACCTGAGTTTTCGGCATGTATTGAATAAAGGACTATTCCATTATTATTTATAGGGGTATTAGTCAATGTGTTTAAGTTGGGTGTGCCAGGCTTGTTGAGGCTTCTGTTGTTCGCGAAAAATAAAACAAAAAACTGCTGCTGTAATTAGCCTTATTATTATTTTACATATCATGTTTTATTTTACATTTCATGTAATATTATTACGAATACATGTTTGTTTTATGTTTTCTCAACAGCCGAATCAAGTTATATATATAGCCTCTACAAATAACAAGAAAAAAATACATTCAAAATTTATTCACAATAAGGAGAAAACATATACAACTTATTTAATTTATGTTGTTTTAATTTATATAAATCCAAAGGAAAATTACTGAAAAAATGACAATATGCTGTGGGTATCAGTAGCTGGATCTCAATAGAGATACAAAAAAAAAAAAAAAAGCGAAACACTAAATCAAAACGATTATGTAAAACAGCCAGAAAAATAATTTATATGAATACATCCATATTGGAAATATTCTTTTTTTCAAACCAATAATTAGTAAACTAACCTTGACAGTTTCGCTGTCCTGATCGGACAGCTTCTTCAGACAGCGAAACTGTCAAGGTTAGTTTACTAATTATTGGTTTGAAAAAAAGAATATTTCCAATATACTTTATACCTACAAACCAGATGAACATTTTCAATCATGTTAAATACATCCATGTTTGTTTTTTCTCAACAGTTTATGACTCTGAAAAATTCAGTAGGCCTACACGTAAAGGCATAAGATGAAGAAAAAAATACATTGTGTAACATATTTAATTTAATGTATATATGTTTTATTTCATCAACCCATTTTTAAGTGTTATTTAGTAGTGTCATGTTTGGTTCAACTTATTTCAATGAGTTAGCAATATGTTCATGAGGTTATCGCTCGAGCTGATCCTGACACAAAAACTGAAACAGCCAGAAATAAAATTGCAGAGCTTTCTCTCATGCAACACACACTAACCCTTCCTCAGCACAAGATTTACAGGGCCTACTATTATATATGGATTAATAAGACAACAATTATATTCACGAATTTTGAATATGCTTTTTAATGACATTCTCAGTATCCCTCCCGTTACTTACTAATTACCGTTAATTTGTATGACAGTATGATCTATTTGTTGTCAACTAATAAACTCACCTACAAGAGTAACCAGTAATACAAGTACAATCATAGATCACATTATTTGCAATAATGATGACAAAATATTACAATTTGGTACTATTGACATAGGGTTAAGTGATCACTCTTTAATTTATTGTACTAGGAAAGTAGCTAGATGTAAAGTAAATCATCACAAAGTTGTTAAACTAAGATCTTTAAAAAATTATAATGTTAATGATTTTACTTTAAAACCTTCCAATACTGATTGGTCCACACTTGTTAATTGTGATGATATTTGTCATACATGGTCCATGTTTAAATCAATGTGGTTAGATATCATCAATTGCTCCTAAGAGGGAGGTTCGATTACAAAATCGAACAGAACCAACCAACCAGTTCGAATTGATGAGAGTGTATTTAGTTACAAAAAGAAGGTATGAACAACTAATTCTTCTTTCATAATTTAAACATTGTCAAATATTTTTTTATTTATTTACAGTCAACAAAAATGAGTTCTGACTGGTATTTAAATGCTATATTCATGATGCTATGTTTATTATATTCTAGGAAATATATTAGTATGCTTTAAATTGCCATATCTCGTAACTATGCTTTTCTTCTTAAACATTGTCGCATAATGTTTTATTTAATTACAGTAAACAAAAATTATTTCTGAATGGTATTTAAATGCTGTATTTATGATACCTACCTATATTATGTTTATTATATTCTATACTACTAGAAACATGTTATCATGCTGTAAATTGCCATATCTCGTAACTATCTTTTCTTCTTCTTCTTAATACACTACACGGATAGGCATAGCAAAGGGATATATCTCTATGCCTACCGTATATTAAGAAAAGAAACTAATGTACATTATTATTTCATTCCATGTTCAATGTTGATCCAATAACAGGAGTCCACACTTAAAAAATAGAGTCCTACTGGAATCGTGCAAAATTAAAGTTAGAAAGAATGCGAGGGTGTAAACGGGAATGGCTACCGGAATACCTTGACGAATTTATGTGACGAGAAGGATATGGCAAGTCAGGGGAGGAAGCCTTTAATAATATTTTATCTCACATTTCTCAAATAGGTACAGTATGCTGGACAAATAAGTAAAAAGATTAAATAAATGGCTATATAAATTAAACAGATTAAGTAAGTTAAAATTGTATATATGTAATATGTTCCTTGAGGCTTATTAAATAATGTTAAAGTTCTTGAGCCTTATATTTGAATAAAGTTTGAAGAATGTATATCTCGATCTATCGATTTTTTTCTTGTTATTTGTAGAGGCTATTTGATTCAACTGTTGAGAAAAAAACAAACATATAAATTAAAACATAAATTGGATATATTTATATAAATTAAAACATAAATTAAATAAGATTAAAATGTATATGTATATAAATCTTTTTCTTGATCTTTTCTTGTTATTTGTAGAGGCTACTTGATTTAACTGTTGAGTAAAAAAACAACATTGTTATATAGTGTAAAAAACGATATAATTTACAGACACATAATAAAAGCTATAGGCTAACTACAGCAGCAGTTTTTTGTTTTATTTTTCAAACACAGTAAAATACAAAACAATTGGCACAATGACGCGAACAATAGAAGCCTCAACAAGCCTCTCACACCCAACTTAACACATTGACTAACACCCCTGTAAATAATAATGGAATAGTCCTATATTCAATACATGCCGAAAACTCAGGTTGATCCGTTAATCTTAAGCCTTTTTCATGAAATGGAAGACATCTTATCGATGAAAAACAAATAATTTCGGAGGACAAGTTACTTAATTTAAACTTTGGACAGTCTTGTAGACTAAATTTTTACTGTAAAAGTGATTAACCTTAGTAGGCCTACTGTATGATTAAAA